>NC_081420.1:120988051-121103051 GCF_949786415.1 Peromyscus eremicus
AGCTAAAGTGGGCAGAGCCAGCAGCCACAGTGCCGTTTCAGTCTTGGAATGCTGCAGTTTAAAGCAGTAGGTTCAAGGTGATATAAAAAATGAGCCACGTAAAGATGGCTACCACACAGAGAATCTGGATTATGTTCTCTTTGATATTCGTAACTGAAGAAAAACATTTGATTGCAAAAGCTGTTGAGTTATGCCAAAATGGATATTTTAAAGGTACCTTGACTTCAAAATTTGGATGTAAGGATATGTTGCTTTGGAAAGGAGGCTCTGCTTTTGTTTCCACAGAAAGCCAGAGGCTATGGATTTGTTCCAGATCAAGATACATCAGGTTTGACCAGCCAAGACCCCCTGAAAGGTCTCTGATGACACCATGGCCCAGATGATCCAACATCCAGAATGGTTTCAAGGCAACTGGCTCAGATGATACACCCTCACGGACTACTCCATAATCCTAAAACTTTCTTTGTGTCCCCATAAGATGCAGCACCCCCCTCCAGCAGGAAGTAGTAAGAGAAGCTATGCCCAAATTCCCAAATATACCAAGCTGGCTTTGGAGATGTGTAAAAGTTAAAACCTTCCTATTTTAAAAAAGAGAAAGGGAAGTGCTGTGGGATGGTCTGTATGTCAAATCTATTGCTCTGATTGGTCAATAAATAAAACACTGATTGGCCAGTGTTAGGTTTTTAAAAAAGTATTTATGAACTTATTTGGAGCCTTTAGGCCCACAGCCTTAGTAATTGGGAAGGGGGCAGTTAGAAAACTCATGTTGTACCCACCTGGAACCCCTCTGACCTCTCTGACGTGGATCCAATGGCTTCTTTTGATCCTTTGAGACTTACATGAATTCTTATTTTATAAAAGGACATAAATGTTTTACATATATTAGTATTACCAATCAGCATTGAAATCCATATCATAGAAAAGCAGACAATGAGTATTGAGGCTTATACATTTGAGTACTAGTAAAATTACAGATTTTGGTTAAAAGATATGTACAATTTTTGTTGAGAGAGAGGCAGATACAGATTGGACAGAGCTGTCTTTGGCCTGATAAGAAGTTTAAGTTTATATTTAGAAGACAACTGAGGAAAATCTAAAATCCTGAGCTTGTGACTCAAACAGTATCAGAATTCTACTAATGTTAAAATCTGAAATTTTAAAATCTTAATATATAGTAGGGGAAAGTAATCTGAAGCACTTAAATAACAGAAATCTAGTGTAAATAATAAGTGTAAAGTTTTTTATCTGGGATTTTTTTCATAATCCTCTTGGATCATTCCTTTGATCCCATCCTTGGCAGCATATAGTCTGACTTCTAGATCTCAGCCTGTTCCATTTTACTGTGGCTGGTGTTCCTGGAGGCTATCATCTGGCAAAATTGTTAAGGTCCACCTGGGTCTTGTGAAGGAAGAGCCATAATCCCACCCTAGACCCAGTGTTTCAATAAAGAAGAACAGCATAAAACAATTTTAACATTATATCAAAAACACATTTGAACTTGTGCTAACCTGAATCTAGTAATCATAGCTCAGAGATCAATTTTGAGCCAGCCCCACCCACCTGCATGGGAGCAGGTCCTTGTGACCCAAACAGTCATAAAACAAATTTCTGGGGCCACAGGAACATGCTGCCCCACCCACAGGGAACTGCAGGCCTGGCACTGCCATCCTCCCCCTCCCTCCTGCCCAGGAAGGGGCAGGCCAACGACAAGGTCTCAGACTCCCCACCCATGCTTGAGCCACAGACAGGATGTGGCTTCCTGCTGCCCTTAGTAAAGATGGTGGTAAGGCCATATGACCTGTCTGTCTTTAACCTTATTTTAAATGGTGCCTGATCACGTGGCCACGTGTATTTTTAAAGACATACAGAACAAATATGGTACATATAAACTAAAGGATAAATGTGGCCACATCCATCACACATTTCCATCTGCACGTAGGAAATAGATTTTTTAAAAGAAAGACGGACAAAATTTTTTCCCAGAAACTTTTACGGTTAATTCATTGGAGCTTGGAGGCAATGCTATAGAGACTGGGAAACGGAGAAAGGAACTCCCCTGGGCTGCGGCATAGTAGCAGTGGCTGCAGGAGAAGAAAACCAGGCAACAGGGACCAGATAAGAATGAGACAGTTTGAGCGAAAGCATGAGATGCCAGCAGGCATAGAAGTAGGGAGCCGAGAAAAAGAAGGACTCCAGCAGGGGGAGCCCAAGCCATGGGTTTCTCAATGGCGGTGGCATAATCTCTTCTGCAATTATTTCCTACTGAAACCAGGATGTTGTTGTCAGGGCCCACGAAGTCTGAAATGTTAGTCAAAGGCAAGGAGGGAATTCAGGCAATGGGGCACTCATCAGAAGCATCTGAAATGCTGATCCAGCTGAAGAGACAGGGAGTATCCACATCGGCTGGATTGGAACACATCAGCTTAGTCAGAAAAAAAACCAAACTTCTCTATTTAAACAGTTCCATTTTTAAGCAGTTCCATTTTTACATAAACAGTTCCATAAATTATCAATGTTGATAGAGCCTATATGCATAAGTCCCATTGCAATGAAATCACTACTGTCCATTTCATTTAAGTCTGCAAAGTTCAAAAGAAGAAATTCTGGTAGCAGGTCTAAAAGTTCCTCTGAGTGCTTGAAATAGCTGCCCTTAAGTCTTTGTATAGCAAACAGCTCCAAATATGAGGAGTCCCATAACCAAAACTTTTTTTTCAGTTCAGGCAAGCCTCTATGAAACTTTCGCTCTCAGCTACTGCTGCACTTTTCAGTCTGTAGCCTTCTATAACCAGGCCGTTCCCAGACCCCTGTGTCCTGAGGCTAGAGAGCTTTCAATCACCTCATGCCACACTCCAGCTGCTACAAGCTGAGCTGTGGCTTTCCCACAGCAACCCTGTCTCCAGGAGGGTCCCATTACCTGCTTCGCTGACAATCCAGTGCTCAGCACCATGAGTCCCAGAATCCTCCCTATGCTGTCCTGTTGCAACACCAAATGTAGCCCCAGGGCAACTCCATGGTTCCAGCCATACCTTGCTGCTGGGACCTCAGCTGCATCTCATCAGTTCCTGCAGAGCCCTGGTCTGGCTGTTCAACCTGGAGCACTCAGCAGTTTCCGAATGTCTCAGCTGCTCATCCAGGGCTAACACTGCTGTGCTCTCGGCCTCTGCCACTGCACCTCCGCTGAGCCACCTGCTTGGCTCTCCACCTCTGCTGTGGTGTCTCAGGCTCCAGTCACCAGGGGCTACAGCTCCGGGAGACAGACCTGCTCCAGCAGCTGAAGTCTGAAGTCTTTGCTGCACACTACTGCTTGCCATTCACCCTTCTCTTGGCATGCCATCTCGGCTGGGCTTGTCAAGGTTGAATGTAGTTTCTAGCTATATCTCTCTCCGGCTGGCTGACTGCATCCTCCCACCATGGTTCTTTCACATCAGAAAGCATGCAGAACCTCGCAACTAGTGCTGGCTCTGCTTTTGATAGCTCTTGGCATCTGCTGCTTGGGAAGCTATGAAGCTCCACTATAGACAAATTTCTAATCAGTCTTATTAAATAAGAAACACAGAGCCAAATACAGGGATGCAAGCTGTAGAGATCAGAGCAATAGCCACCAACTAACCTTAGCTCACCATGTCACTGTAGCTTCCCAAGAGAGCCTCTTCCTATCTAACCTGTGCCTTTATTGCCTTCCTGTTCTGCATTCTCATTGGCTCTAAGCCCAGCCATGTAGGGATAATGCCTGCGCTACCACCATCCATTCACCATGTCCGAGCGAGGGGCTGTGGATTAAAAAATAAGGGACAAGAGACAGCGGGTCATTTGCCTCAGCAGAATGCCGAATGCCAAATGCCGTTTATTGAAAGAGGGAGGAAACCTTAAATACAGGCTTACAGCACAATGGGAGAACCCCAGAGGGCAGAAGTTCGCTATTGATGTTTACATTCTTGCATCTAAGCTGTTAACGCCCAATATGCAGGACACACAAACAAGGAACTTCCCTTAAGTGTTCAGGAGGGTGGATACCGGCAAGGAATTAGCATAGGGAGGACATCTGGTCAAGGTCAGCAAGCAGGCAACGGCTTTACTCAATATGGGAAGAGACCAGGGCCCTACACAGCCACATTACTTCCTCATCACTGCCTGTCTATACAGACCTCCAGGTCTCTATGGTTGGTACTGGGATTAAAGGTGTGTATCTGTAGCTGAAGTTATCCTGTTCCTGTCCGAATCCCACGGCCCTCAGACCCAAGTAAACACACAGAGACTTATATTACTTATAAACTGTATGGCCGTGGCAGGCTTCTTGCTATCTAGTTCTTATATCTTAAATTAACCCATTTCTATTAATCTATACCTTGCCACATGACTCGTGGTTGCTACTCACAGCAGTGGCTGGCAGCATCTCTTTCTCAGTCTTCCACTTCCCAGAATTCTCCTCTCTCTTTGTCCCACCTATACTTCTTGCCTGGCTACTGGCCAATCAGCACTTTATTTATCAATCAATCATAGCAACACATTTTCAAAGCATACAGAACATCCCACAGCACTTCCCCTTTTCTTTTTTTCAAAAAGGAAGGTTTTAACTTTCACATAGTAAAATTACATATAACAAAACAATTATCAAGCAAGAGTTACAGTTACAATATCTAGTCTATTTATAACATCTAGCCTATTTGTATTTGGCAAAATTAAAGAAGATATCCTATCTATCCTATATCTGTAAGTCTAAGATTTTATATCTAACTTATCTTTTATCATAACTGAGGAAATTACAACGATCTAGTCTTCAACTACATCAAAGACCTCAGAAGGATATAATATTACCTGAGAAATGGGAGAAGGACGCAAGCAACTTTCGGGAGTCTTGCGAGAGTAGACAGAGACAGCTGGCAGCCTGGACAGTCAACCAAAGTTCTTCTGTAAAGTTGGGGTATCTATCTTCAGCCCATAGGCCTAGATTCTCTCCGTCACTTCTCTCTGTGTCCTGTAGAATGTCTGGCAGTTTCCTCTGCAAAGCAGGGACCTGAAGGACCATTTTGCCAAGCAAAGTTCAGTAGTCACCTTCCTATGGGTCCTGCATGTCCAGTCGATCAAGCAGTCCAGGCAAGAACAGTTTCTTGCCCAAATGGCTATTTTTGCCAAGAAGAAGATAAACTCCATATAGAGTGTCTTTGATGCCCATCCTCCTCTCTGAAGTAAATCGGTGCTGCCAGGAGCAGACATGTCTCACTCTCCAGAAAGTCTAAATTTTTAAAACATTTTAAATGTCATATTCTGTAGGTCTTTGAAGTGTTTGAATATTACCTATCTATCTGAAATATATCTATGTATACCTAGAAAACTAACATGGCTACAAGTCTGACTATCATAGAAGACTAATTATTAATCTGTATTTTTAATTACCCATTACAATTTAAATGAGTTACATAAACATAATACCTCCAACGAGAGTAGAAATATATATACAATATAACAAAATTAACTTCAAATTTGTATCAATAAACTAAAAATCTACAGCAATGTAAAACATTTTAAGCAAGATGCTCTTTAAAAGTAGATTTAACAATCTATCCTTTTACCCTATCATATCTATATCTGATATTTCTGTATTATATCCCCCTTTCTTTTTTAGAAAGATTGACTATGACCAATAACAATTTGTAACCGACAACCTAAACAAAGACAAACATCTTTGTCTAATTTTTGGGAATGTGGGCATAGTTTTCTAGGCTACTTCCTACTGGATGAGGGTGCTGTATTCTTATGGGGACATAAAGAAAATTTTAGGATTATGGAGTAGTCTGTGAGGCTGTATTGTCTGAGCCAGTTGCCTTGAAACCATTCTGGATGTTGGATCATCTGGGCCATGGTGTCATCAGAGACCTTTCAGGGGATCTTGGCTGGTCAAATCTGATGTATCTTGATCTGGAACAAATCCATAGCCTCTTGCTTTCTGTGGAAACAAAAAGCAAAAACAAAAGAGCCTCCTTTCCAAAGCAACATATCTTTAGATCCAAATTTTGAAGTCAAGATACCTTTAAAATATACATATTGGTTTAATTCAACTGCCTTTACAATCAAATGTCTCTCTGCAGTTAAAAATATCAAAGACAGCACAATCCAGATTCTCTGTGTGAAATCCATCTTTATGTGACTTGTTTTTTATATTACTTTTACTTTCTTTTTAAGACTTTATTTTTCAAAACTTTGTATTTATTTAATATAACTATCTTTAATATTCCTTTTCTTTTCTCTTGCAAGCCTATGTACATTTTTACACACACTGTAAACCATTTAAAGTCTTATTCCATCTGAATCTGTCTTATTGTGTAACTATTGCTTTAGACTGCAGCAGTTAGTACTGAAGCAGAAGTCTTGGCTATTAGCTCCACCCAATTTAGCTTTTCAACATGGTGGAGATAATTCACTACCAGCACTGGCAGCCATAGTGGGTCTATGCTTCCATCCAAGCATCGTGTAGCCCAGAAACCTCTTTTTTTATGTATTAGCAAAGGCTAAATCCACCACACAGCATCAGCGTAATGTGCGGCTTGGAGATGCCTCATTACAGGTCAAGAGCTCCTGTCAGGAACCCACCATAGAGTAGCTCAAGTATGCAGGCTGTGGCTAATTTCAGAGAGACAACTAGAAAGCTGTTTTTAGCTCAGTTTTAGGATCTTGTTTCTCAGGTTTTAGGTGGAAATTCTTGCCCCACGTTCTGGCGCCATTTGTGTCACCATGTTTGTCTGTGTCCTTGAACACACAGAGACTCTGCCATGTGATCAGATTAAGGGCATGTGCTACCACCACCTGACTTCTGTTTATGGCTGGCTATGACCTCTGATCTCCAGGCAAACTTTATTTATTAACATACAAATAAAATATCATCACAGCTCCACGGGTCTCAGCCACAGACACCTGGCTGTAGCAGCAGCTCATGCTCTGCTGCTGCTTTCTGAAGCTGCTTCTTGCAGTTGTTGGCTGCTTCTGGAACTGCCATGTTTGCAGTCTGCTATGGATGCTGTTTCTGCATCCCAGGTTGGGAAAACCTACTGTACTGTAAATTACTTTTTTATTAAACCTCCACCACACAATCCCTCTATTAAACCTTCACCATGTCCCTAGACCTAAAGCCTATATCCTACCTTGTTATACTTAAGTCTTTCTTAAGCCTACACAATATCTTTATGCCTAAAGCTTATTCCACCTTAATATGTAAATCTACATTTCTATGATTTACTTTATTTACATTTCTTATTTAAACTTACATTTACAACTAGCATGGCCTTTTACTACATGTATTCACATTAAGCATTTAGACTCACATCCAACATTTACACTTTTCACAAACTCACGTTCAACATATACTTATTTATACTTCTTACAAGCTTATATTCTTAAGGAAACTCTATAGGACTACTGTGGGGCGTTTACCCAACCACCCCCACAGTTCCCCAGAGTTTTCTTGAGTGCGAGCAGCAGGAAATATTAGATAGAAGGATTTATTGCGGAGACTATCGCGGAGAGAAACAGATAGAAAATAAAGGATAGCCTCGAGAGGGCCTGGAACCTATTCCAACGGGCCCCGACTGTCTCTGCCCCAGGGTTTTTATAGAGACGCCAAGGGGTGGAGCAAGAGACCTCCGCCCCCAGCACAGCCAAGTGCAGACCATCCCAGACACCTGCACTTAGGCCCGTGGTCTAATCATCCTCTATTCGGACCTGCTGGGTAAAGCCACGAGAAACCCGAGAACGGGCTCCCACAGGTCCCCCTTTCTTAATATATAAAAAAATAACTATAATGGCTTACAGCAATCTCCATAGCTGTTACACCTCCCAGTATGGGAGTAGAGGATGATATAGATGGCATTTCTCTTTTGAATTAGGTCCAAGGTGACTACAGCAGTCTTAGCTGCCTCAAGCCCTTTCTAAGCCAAAAACTCTTAAGGCAACTACAAACTTAAAGAATCCCTTAGCTTCATCATTACCATTAACAGGTTAACATAAACATTGCTATACATAGCCACAATTCTCTGTCTTACAACTCAAAGCAAACTCTTAACAGAACCATTTGAATTAGCATATATGGTGCTATATATAGTTAACAATTTTCTCCGTCTTACAACTTTAACTCAATCATTTGAATTTTCTTGCTAACAGAACATAGGAAAAACTTCGATGTATTCACATCAAACTTAAATATTTCCTTAACTCCACAAAACCAGGGTGCATTAATATCAATAGGGTTTTGCAAACATAATTCAATCTCATAGCTCCTCCTTTTCTTTATAATTTTTTAAAGAAAACCTCAAACCTAGTTAGAAGAAACTCATACAATTCCTACAAACCCATATTGAAAAGCAGTCTTCTCAATCTAACCATTAACACTTTGAAAACTTAGCAAAACATCCAAAAGCAGTTTCTTAATAAAACTCTTTATACTTTAAAAGTAGTCTCTTAATATACCCATTTGCATTTCTTACTAACAATAACATGACATTAATCCACTCAAACAACTTTTGAAATTAGACTAAGGAATATTAACTCTCCCCCTTTTCTTTATAATTTAAGCAAAATCTCAAGCCTAGTTAGAAAACCCAAACTTCTGTTTAAACAGTTCCGTTTGTAACACAAACCAGTTCCATAAGTAATTCCATTTTACATAAACAGTTCCACAAAACAATTCATGAATCACCAGTTAATAAAGCATATATGCATACACAAAACTGCATCTTGATTCTAGGTAGAAATAAATTTCTTCATTTAAACAGTTCCATTTTTAACCCAATTCCAGAAAACAGTTCCTAGGTTATTACTATAAGTAAACTCAAAATTGTTCCATTGTAATGAAATCTCTACTATTCATTTCATTTCTTAAGTCCCAAAATTCAAATGATAAATTCTGGTACGAGCCTTCCAAATATGAAGAAATCCATAACCAAAATCTTTTTGTAGTTTTATCTCATTTTAAGTTCAAAAAGTTCAAACAAATAAATTCTAGTATCAGGCTTTCACTTCCAAATATGAAGAGATGGTTTTCAACCAAAACTTTTTGTCGTTAACAATTTTATTTCAAACAAGCGTCTCTGCAACTTTTGTTCTCACAGACAGACCTTTTTAGGTACAGTAGTAGTCTAAACCGCACCGTTTTTGATGTTAGCTCAGGTTTTTCTGTGTTGCCTTGATTTTCCATGAATCTCAGCTGCGGATGCCTTGTGCTAGTTCTGGCGTCCGCCGTTCTTAGCTTCTTAGTGGCTTCTGGAGCTTTTGAAAAACCACTCAGACTGCCTGCTTTGCAGTCTCCTAGGACACTAACTCTGTATCTCAGGTTTTTTCATCATATACATTAAGCATAGACTCACTTAGCATTTACACTTTTTCACAAACTCACATATAACCTTTTGCCTTGCAAAGCATTTAGACTCACATTCAACATCTACATTTTACAAACTCACATAACGTATTAACATCTACTTATTTATACTCCTTAAGGAAACTATAGCACTACTTTAGCAAATATATTTCTTATTACTTATATATTTCTTATGTTCATTCCATCTTATTCTTATTTAAACTTACATTTACAGCTAACATCTTTTCTTACAAGCTTATCACTACATGTCTTAAGACTACCTTAGATACTTCTTGCAAGCTTATATTCTTAAAGGATCTATAGATCTATTTTACAAACTTATATAGGGCTACTATTAGCATATATTTAACTTAGCAAACACCTAAAGATTTTTTAACACAGATCTAACAAGAGAATTTTTATAAACTTACATATCTTATTTTCATCTTCTTCTATTTCTTACTCTTAATTATTATCACTATCTCTATTAAAAAGATTCTTAACTAGACAGGAAGTACATACATCATTGCTAATGTTTAGAGTTTATAGTCAGCTTTGTTATAAAACACTGGGATTTAGTGAGTGTTGTTATAGAATTGTGATAGTTGTTGCTAGGGGACTGTAACCTTCCCAGGATGATGCCACACTCCAAAGTTGCCAGTTCTCTCAGCCATTCCGGACCCAGCAGAGATGCACTGTCAGCGGTAGACGGTGTTTAACTAGAGGCTGTCCCTTCACCCAAATTCATAATAGTTCCCCTAAGTGCTTCAATTCAGACAAATGTTTCTATTACAGCAGTACTCTTGGTTTGTTCTACCGAAAAACTTCCCTTCACGCTGACGGTGAAATTACCGTATTTAGCTGCTGTAAGCTCTTTGCCAAATATCGCACAGTTATTAGGTGATATAAAGTATTTTTCCAAAGGAGCTAGTAAAGCCAAAAGCAGCACAGCTCCGAACTCTATTTCCTCACTGTTTGCATTAACCAGTGACAAAACCTCAGAAACACTAATTGAGCCACTTTCATTCTGGTTCCTTTGTAGGAACGTCGTTGGAGCTGACCTTCCTTAGTTCCACTCTCCTTAGGAAACGCTCCGGTAATCACCAAGCTTCATTCTCCTCTTGTGAAAAAACACAAACATGTCCTCGACCCCATATTAACACAGGATTGGGACCCTTCCACAATCCCGAGCAGGGATCTTTCCATTTCTCATTACCCTCAGCTAAAGGACCAGGAAGATTGGAGTGAGCTCTAATATGGCCCACAAAGCTTGACAGCTTTCTTTTGTGAATAGTGTCTTGGATTTATTGAAACATTTTGACTGGATTGTTGTTAGTTCCAGTATTTTAACCAAAACTGTTACTATTCAAAGGAGTCAAGAACATAAATGTTCTTTCATGAAACATATCCTTCATTAGCTTACTTTGAGAAAAAGCATTTCCAGGATTTAGTATTTTCATTTCATTAGCTTTAACTCCTGATGTTATTAGCAGCTGTGATATTTAGCATTGATTTCTTATAAGGAACTTTCAGGTGAAGCTTTTTAAGACAAATTTTTCTGAAGTTTGTTTCCCATCTATAAAGCAAGTCATTTCTTTTTGAATGCTTGTTTCTTATCCCCTTAATTAGATTTGCAAAGGAATCACTCATTGCAGGCTGTTTGTTCAAGAGGTAAATAATTTTTAATTTCACATAAGTTTTTTCATATCTAAGACAACGTTCAGTGTATAAACTGCTCTCCCTTGTTTTAAGGATTTTAAAGTGGCTTGTTTGCTCTTATAGGTAGCTTTCTGTCATCCAACTACCGTAAAAACTTTGCACAGCTATTAGGGTAAATAAGGCATTTTACCAACCCACAAACCGCGAAGTGCCTAGTTCCGTATCCTTTCAATGTTTCATTGGAACTGACACTTAAACTCTTAAATGATTTTCCTCCTTATTCTTTTAAAAGCTGTATTTTAAAGTTTACCATGAACGTATTTTCGAGCTGACAAAAGTGTTTCAGGGCAATGTCGCCATCTTTAGCAGAAAAAACTACCTTTCCCAGAATGCATTTCCCTTATATCAGTCCATAATAATATCAGTCCCATATATCATTTTCTTTATATCATTTCCCTTATATCAGTCATTCCCCATAGTTCTTTTTGGGTCTGAGAGTCAACTGGTTCTTTTTTTACCAGACTTGCTTACAAATTCTTGCCCGGGAGGTTTGAACAAAGTTTTTTGCTTTTGCAACGGGAGATTTGAACAGGCATTTTACATTTTCAGTTATGGCACGTTGGGAGATTTCTATTCTCGCCTCAACTGGCTTTAACAGGTGTTTCTCCTTCATCCGACACTGGCCCCAAATCAGAACCACACCTGCCTCGTTAGCCGGCATTGAGGCTGGCATTTCTGATAGCAACTTTCCTAGGGGCTTGTGTTTGTCTTAGCCAGTCAGTGAAAAACAAGATCACGCACTACAGCTTTTCCATAGCTCTTTCGGAGAGATTTTCTCCCACTGATTTATCTCATTTTGCTTGTTCCTCCCCCCCCCGCCCCCCCAGATGCAGAGCTTCAGGTATCTGTCTACGGCTCTGTACCTCTGCTAGCTGCCTTTGGAAGTAGGGGCTTTTTCCCCCCAAAATCTGCCTCAAATTCTAGCAGCTTTTCACAGGTCATGCATTTTCTGGGGAGGATTCTGTCCCTTCTGTTTCTTCAGAGTCTTTTTCACAGACAGTTCCCAGTTTGGTCTCAAGTTTATCCCCTCTACCCCAGAAACAGTTTCCAATACTACAGTGGCGGCTTTCCCTGCTACTGAAGGTAGGGAGGGGCTTTTTGTCCGTTTCTGTTTTCAGGGTCTGTGTGGTTTGCGTACAGACTGAAAATCTAACAAGGGAGGTTTTTGCCATTTCTAAACTCCCATTAGGACAGGTGTTTTGCCTTATCAGACCTTCACCTGGCCCAGTCCCCCAGTGGGTTGCGTTTGCTTGTCTGGGTGCTCAAGGACAGAGCTTATTCCAGAGGCAATCACCCCTCAGGGCTACACTCCCTCATCTCAGGGGAGTCAGTTGAAACAAAGCTTTTCTCAAAGAGGTGTTCTCTCTGACAGAAAAGAAAGCTTTACTCCTGGATAGTTCTGTTCTGCCCTGGCTGGGCTCTTTCCCCAGACAGCGTTCTGACTCAGCAGCACAACTGCTTCAGACACAGTTCAACTTTACTGTTTTCCCAGAAAGGTCCTTACTGATAGGAAAGCTTTTTCTCAGATTTTTTGCAGCTGTGGACCTATCAACCCGGGACTTGTAGGAAAGTGGACAACTGTGCCGTTCCCACTGGCTTTAGTTTTGTTCATTGGCAATCTTCCCCTGGGTCCTGCACCTTCCTGCCTCAGCTCTGTGCTCCAGGAAGTTTACCACTGCAGGAATCCTAGTATCCCCAAAATGCACCCCAACTCAGAGACGCTGGCCAGTCGCCTCTGGGTTTTTGGTCAGAAGTGAGGATACAATGCTAACAGTTTGCATGCTTCAGGGGATCTTTGCATTAGGACAATTAGGAGCACCTTTTCAAAGACGCTCACTCAGAAACAAAACCCTTGATGCCTCAGCTCGGCTGTAACTGAAAAGCTTGGCTTTTTTTCTTTTCTCAGGTAAAGTTTCCTGCCCTTTTGGGCTCTCTGTAGCTCTTTACCCACACTCTCCCAAGCGTCCCCCTCAGGGTACTCTGACCCACTGTCTTTTACTAGCTTGAAGAGACAGAGCTTAGAAGAGGTTTTTAGGAACTTGTCCCTGCCTCCTGCATTGCAGGGAGGATTTTTAAAGCTTGAAAAACAGAACTTAGAGGTTTTGCTGTCTTAAGTTTGTTTTTTTCCCTTTGAGCTAACTAATCACAGGTGGTCCCCATATTAATATCTTCAGGTGATTCTAATTTTTGTCCTTTTGAGAAAGTTAAAGGCTTTAGTTTTTAAGTTTAAGAGAGCTTTTGAGAAAGATTAAGGCTTTTTAGAGAGTTCCCAAGTTTTCCAAGAAAAGCTTTTAGTTTAAGAGAAAGATTTTTTTCCCCAGGAGAAAGACCAACTTTTCCCAAAACTTCCCAACTTTAAACTTTGACTTCTTACACCCCCATTTTTGCCTCAGGGAGAAATTACTTTCTCCTGCTGCTTGGACTTAGCATTTCAGCTGTCCCCAGGACAAAAGCTTCCATAGGAAAACTTTTTCTTCCCCATAAGCTCAAAGAAGAGCTTTTTTACTACCCATAAAGCCCAAAGAAAGATTTTTTTCCCCCAGTTTGCGTTCTTAGCCCCCAAAGTTAGAAAATTGTAGAGTTTTTCTGTCTAGTTGCTTTACTTATTTTTTCCTACACAATCTTACACTTCTAAGTTTTTCCTACACTATTCTACTACCCTATGCCTTATTTTTCACAGATAGAAATTGAGAAAGGGATAGAAGATAGAAAATTTTGACAGAAGAGAATTTCGCTGCAGCATCGGACATCCTTCCAGTCCGCTTTCCTTTTCTCTCGAGGATAAAACCCCTGCCTCTCAAAAATATATATAAAAAATATATATTTTCCATAACACCGGCATGCCTCATCCACTGGCAGGGCTGAACTCAGCACTTTCGCCAAAAACTCTGTAATAAAACTATTATTTTCCTTTATCTTTAGTCCCTATTACTTTGTCTTTAGTCCCTGTTCATTTGTCTTTAGTTCCCCCCCTTTTTTTTTAGACCCCCTTTTTCTTTAGTCCCCTTTTTCTTTTTTCTTTTAGTCCCTTTTTTTTCTTTTTTCTTTAGTCCCTGTTCATGGCGCCATTCTGTGGGGCGTTTACCCAACCACCCCCACAGTTCCCCAGAGTTTTCTTGAGTGCGAGCAGCAGGAAATATTAGATAGAAGGATTTATTGCGGAGACTATCGCGGAGAGAAACAGATAGAAAATAAAGGATAGCCTCGAGAGGGCCTGGAACCTATTCCAACGGGCCCCGACTGTCTCTGCCCCAGGGTTTTTATAGAGACGCCAAGGGGTGGAGCAAGAGACCTCCGCCCCCAGCACAGCCAAGTGCAGACCATCCCAGACACCTGCACTTAGGCCCGTGGTCTAATCATCCTCTATTCGGACCTGCTGGGTAAAGCCACGAGAAACCCGAGAACGGGCTCCCACAGACTACCTTAGCAAAAATACTTCTTACTCTTAACAGAACTAATTTACACTAGGAAGAGTCTCTTAGCAAACTCTCTATAGGGCTATCATTAGCAAATATCTAACTTAGCAAACACCTAAAAGAGCTTTCTTAACACCTAGAAGAGATTTAACACCTTCCAACAAGACAGAGAATAATTTTCTACAAACTTCATTTAGGAAAAAGAAATAAGAATAAACTGTTGGTTATCAAACCCAACAAGGTTCTTCCAAAAAGGAAGAAAAGAGAATGAGAAGAAAAACCTTCTAAGGGCATAATGTATTTCTAAGTGACTTCACTGCTCTTATAGATAGGTAGCTCTTTGTCATCCAGCTACCGTAAAAAAAAAAAAAAAAAAAAAAAAAAAAAAAAAAAAAAAAAAAAAAAAAAAAAAAAAAAAAAATTCTGTGAAGCTATTAGGCAATATAAGGCATTTTCTCAAAAGAGCCTGTACAGCCAAAAGCATCACAGCTGAAAGTTCCATATTCTTTCAGTTTTTCACTGGGGCTGACACTCAACAAACTCTCAGACAATTTTCCTCCTTCTTAATTTTTTAAAAGCTGTTTTTTAAGTTTACCATGAGCAGTTTTTAATGATATCAATGTTTCTCTGGAATCTTAAACACAACTCAATCTCATAAGCTTTTTTTGTTTTAATTCTTTCCTGGGAAGCAAGCTGTTTATTTTCTCTCAGCTTTTTGGGAAGTAAATCTAAGCTTTCTAGCAATGCTTAGGAAAGGAAATTCATTTTGAGCTGAAAAAACAGTTTCTGGACAGTATTGCCATTTTTAGATGCAAATCTACATTTCCCAGAAAGCCTTTCTCTATATTGGCCTGCTGTTATGAGATAACTTTTAGACTCCATTTTCCATAATTTCTTTTGGGTCTGAGAGCCAACTTCTGGTTCCCTTTTACTGGACTTACTTTTGTATTGAAAAATCAAGAGCAAACAAGCTTTTTTCTTTACTACAGCAGGTTTCTTGAGTCAAAAGATTTCTGTTCTCCCTGAGCTGGCCTTAATAGGTATTTTTCTTTCATCTGGTACCAGCCCCAGATCAGAGTCATGTATGCCCATGAGCACACAGTGAGGCAGGCACTCCTGATACCAAAATTCCCTCGAGGCTTGCTCATCTGTCCCAGCCAGTCAGTGAAAAGGAATGAAAGCACTCAAAGCTTTCCTACAGCTCCTTCAGAGAGACTTTCCCTCATAGATCTTTTTTTTTAATTTTTAATTTTTATTTTGCAATACAATTCAGTTCTACATATCAGCCAAGGATTCCCTTGTTCTCCCCACTCTGGTCCCCCTCACCTTCCCTCCAGCCCACCCCCCATTCCCACCTCCTCCAGGGCAAAGCATTCCCTGTGGACTGAGATCAACCTGGTAGACTCAGTCCAGGTAGGTCCAGTCCCCTCCTCCCAGGCCAAGCCAAGCGATCCTGCATAGGCCCCAGGTTTCAAACAGCCAACTCATGCAATGAGCACAGGACCCGGTCCCACTGCCTGGATGCCTCCCAAACAGATCAAGCCAATCTCAACAGAGGAAACTCAAATGGCTGAAAGACATTTAAGGAATTGCTCAACATCCCTAATCATCAGAGAAATGCAAATCAAAACAACTCTGAGATACCACCTTACGCCTGTCAGAATGGCTAAGATCAAAAACACTGAAGACACCTTATGCTGGAGAGGATGTGGAGCTAGGGGAACTCTCCTCCACTGCTGGTGGGAATGCAAGCTTGTACAACCACTTTGGAAATCAATAAGGTGCTTTCTTAGAAAATTGGGAATCCATCTCCCCCAAGATCCAGCTATACCACTCTTGGGCATATACCCAAGGAATGCTCAACCACACCACAAGAGCACTTGTTCAGCTATGTTCATATCAGCATTGTTTGTAATAGCCAGAACATGGAAATAACCTCGATGCCCTCATAGATCTTTTTCTCAACCTGCTTGTTCCTTCCCCCTCAGATGCAGAGCTTCAGATGCCTCAGGCTGCAGCTCTGTTCCTCTGCTCATTGCTTCTGGAAGTAGGGGCTTCTCTCCCTGAATCTGCCTCAGACTCTAGCAACTTTCCCCAGGTCCTGCACCTCTCCAGGAAGAATCTGTCCCTTCTCCATCCTGTCCTGGATTGGATCTTCCCTCAGACACTGCATCACAGTTGCAGACGCAGCTGGGCTTTACTGCTTCCTCTGCCTCACTTTCCCATGTCTATGGCTAGGATCTAGCTGCAGAGGGATTTCTGGATAGGGTCCAAAGTAACTGCTACTTTCCCGGCTTCAAAGAAAGACAGAACTTAGCAGAGAAGTTTTGCCCTATTCTAAGAGGTTTGTTGTTTTTTCCTAGAGCGAATCACAGGTGATTTCCCATACTAATATCTCCAGGTGATTCTTATTTTTGTCCTCACAGAAAGAGAATCTGAGAGAGAAAGTTCTGAAAGGCTTTTAGTTTTTTTAGATAGAGAGATTAAGTTTTTCTCAAGAAAGCTTTCAGTTTGAGATAGAATGACCACCAAGTTTCCCCCAAACTTCTAAACTTTGGATTATTATTACACCCACATTTTGCCTCAGGGAAAATTACTTTCTCCTGATGCTTGGGACCAAAAGCTTCCCACAGGAGACTTTTTCTCCCTGTTTCTTCTTGTAATTTTTCTCAGTTTGTGTTCATAGCCCCATAGTTAAAAAATTAAGGACATAGTTTCTCTGCCTAGTTGCTTATCATATTCTACTTTACCCCAAGTTTTTTCTTTATGCTATATTCCTACATCCTACTTTTCTAAGTTTTTTCAACACTATATTACTACAGTCTACCTTCCTTATTTTTCAAAGATAGAAATTAAAAGATATACAGAAAGATAGAAACCTTGATAGAGAAGATTCTATGCTGCAGCCTTATATTTGGACATCCTTTCAGTCCCTTTTTCCTTTTTCTCCTGAGGACAAAACTCCCCGACTCATTTTACATCTCTTTCTCACCACTAAACTGGACCATCCCCACTGCTTCCTGGCAGGACCTAACTTCTACTTTCACCAAGTACTCTGGACTTTTTTGTCTTTTTTGTCTTTGTCTTAGTCCCTATTCACTGGCACCATCTGTGGGGGGCCATCCCACCACCATTTTTCCCCAGAGTACTCTTGAAAAGGAACAACAGGAAATATTAGAAATAAAGAGGGGAGAGAAACAGATCGAAAATACAGAATAGCCTAGGAGGGCCTGGATCCTAATCCATTGGGCTCTGACCGTCTCTGCCAAAGGGCTTTTAAAGGAACGCCAAGGGCTGGATCAAAAGACCTCCCCCCAGCATAGCCAAGTGCAGACCATCCCAGACACCTGGTACTCAGGCCCGTGGTCCAATCATCCTCTCTATGCAGACCTGCTGGGTAAAGCCACCAGGAACCTAAATGGGCTCCAACAGGCAGAGCAGTAGCTTCACCAGTATACTGGATTGTTTCATGTCAACTTGACACAAGCTAGAGTCATCAGAAAGGAGCCTCAGTTGAGGAAAAGCCATGATGGGATCCAGCTATAAACCATTGTCTCAATTAGTGATTGATGGGGAGGGCCTAGCTCATTCATGGTGGTTGGTTCCATCCCTAGGCTAGTGGTCCTGGGTTCTATAAGAAAGCAGGCTGAGCAAGTCAGGGGATGCAAGCAGCTCCACTCCATGACCTCTGCATCAGCTCCTGCCTCCAGGATCCTGTCCCAACTTCCTTCAGTAGTGAACAGTAATGTGGATGTGTAAGCTGAATAAACCCTTTCCTTCCCAACTTGCTTTATGGCCAAGTGTTTCACTGCAGCAATAGAAATCCTAACTAGGACACCCAGTCTGTGTTGGAAATTATAAAATGCCCACTAATACTCAAAGGAATGAAAGAATTTGCATACATGTGATATGACTTGTGTGTGTTTTCAAATTTTTTCTACCTTGAGCAATGAAAACATGTCAAGTGTTCTGAATATGGTTGTTACAATCCATTGCACCTGTTCTGATATTTTATATCAATTATAAAAGTTTAAACTGGGCAGTGGTGGCGCACACCTTTAATCCCAGCACTTGGGAGGCAGAGTCAGGTGGATCTCTGTGAGTTTGAGGCCAGCCTGGTCTACAATGTGAGTTCCAGGAAAGGCACAAAGCTACACAGAGAAACCTTGTCTCGAAAAAAAACCAAAAAAAAGTTTAATTTGGACTTGGGGTACCTGCAACATGAAAGCTAGAAGTGGGACATCACCAGGAGGAAGTAACCAGCAAGAAAGAACCAGAAGGCACAGGCTGGGGGTGGTTGGGGGGGAATGAAGTAGGTCAAAGTGTTGTGCTGGCAAAATGGCTCAGCTAGTAAAGGTGTTTTCTGTCTGAGGATGCAAGCCTGACAACTTGAGTTCAATCACCAGAACCCAAATAAAGGTAAAAGAAAAAATCATTTCCACAGAGTTACCTTCAACCTCCACACAGACTATGACATGAATACCTACATACACATCATTTACAGTAATAATAGATATGAAAATGTGAGAGATCTAGTGGTCACACAAAGTTAGAACATTAGTAATTACCTCCAAATATTAATATTCATCCTATGAGATGAGACTTAATGTGTCCTTTATTTAATTTTATTTGCTATTAAGCTGCTGCACTTGGCTCATCAGTACATCACTCAATAAGTATCAGAGAAGCTTCTTGCAGTAGATGGTAATTAACACAGAGACCCACAAATGGACAACATGCAGAGAGTGAGAGACTTGGAGCACTCAGCCCTAAATAGGACGTCTTTATCAAAGCCCTCTCTGCAAGGCTCAGGTTCTATGTGGAAGAGGAGTGAGAAAGTTGTAAGACCCGAAGTAATGGATGATGGAAGGAAACAGAATCTTCCAGACACCACAGGGCTGATGCACATATTGCTGCAGGCCGCAGGAATATATCATAAGAACTCAGCTGGTTATGGCAAAGTCACTACCTGGAGAAATCAGGGAATTCCTCCAGAGGAAGCCAAATTCCAAGGAGTTTTTGGTGTTTCTTGGCTTGTTATATATCAGCTGTATTCTGTTGTGAAAATCATGTGTGCCTTCATAGTTTTCCCAATTGATTTTTCCCTAAGAAGGGCTAACAGTGTGGACTGATCACTCTCTGGACATATACATTCCAGGAATTTGGAGAACAGCCTCAGGAAAGGCTTTCTCTGAAATCAGATTATCTCCCTTAGCCACTTTCAAGGACTACAGGAAACACCACCCAGGTGGGCGCCCAACTTCCGAGGACTAACAATGATAGCCCACAGGCAAGTCTCCTGACCTAAGGTAAATTCCACAAGGAGACACTGCCTAGGAGAGGTGGACGTTAAGTAATAGCTTTACACAATTTAGCTTGGACCCTCCCTTTATATACTGGGACTTCCAGGGCACAGGGGAAAAAGAGAAAAGAGAATGAAAGAACTAGATGGGTAAGAACTTGAGAGGAACAAACTGAGATGGGGAAGAACTAGGTTGAAGGGCTAGAAGAGAGGACTAGAGGAACGAGATGGAAGATGAGGAAGAACCAGATGGGGAAGAACAAGATGAGGAAGAGCCAGATGAGAGAGAAGGAGGTGGGAGAGGAGCTGATAAGAGAAAGAACTAGATAGATGAGAACCTAGAAGGGACAGAACTAGATGAAGGAATTAGGATAGAACCTAGAGGAGACAGTAGATAAATATAGAAAAATCAGGCAAGAAAGGAGCTAGACATGAGAACAGAACTGAAGCTGTGTATAAAGGATGTTATGCCAGAGGAATTAAAGCAAATGGACTATAGATCTCAGTGTGCTGAGATTCTATTTCCCAAAAATAGTCCTCGCCGTTAGTAGTTCTCTCTCCTGAGCCCCTGGGATGTATAATATTAAGGCTGGTCCCTCTAATATTATACAAGACACATATGAACTGACAGAGACCATGACAGCATGCACAAGACCTGCAGTTTCAAACCAGATAAAATCCCAGCACAGACTTTCTCTCTCTCTCTCTATCCCTCCCTCCATCCCTCCTTCCCTCCCTCCCTCAGTCCTCTACACCTGTAGTTCCAGACCTACACAAGCCCTTCTATCTCTTTCTACATGATAACCAACTATAAGCTTTTACAATAGACTGCCAAAAGCATGGAGCACACATACAGCCCATTGTTCTCCAAACAGCTAGACATGGTCATCAGAGGCTGGCCATCCTGCCTCCAAACACTAGCTGTGGTCGTACTGCTTGTCCAGGAGACAAAATCTTGCTTCACAGCCCCCTACACATCCTCACAACACACACTCACTCAAGGACCTTATTAGCCACCTCGTTTTTCTAATACTCCCCCATCCAGGGCACAGTTTCTCTAGGCTTGCTTGTTAGAACACAACCTCGTATTTGAGCCATGTGCACTCCTCAGCCACACAACTCTACTTCCCAATAACCCTTTAGTTTTCTTGTTTCAGAAATATGTATCTGACATGCTCAAACATGGAGAGTTGAAGGGAGGAAAAGGTGACAGGAAAACTTTTGGTTCTGTGTGTGTGTGTGTGTGTGTGTGTGTGTGTGTGTGTGTGTGTTCTACATGGATCCCAGCATTGCCAAGATAACTAGTAAGTACCACTATCTTTATTCTCACCCAGAATTTTCTATTTTTGTTTTAATGATACACAAAGTCCCTTATGTCCATGATAACAGTCACTTTCCCTTTCCATTTGATATACTTAGTAAATAGCAAGTAAATTTTAATTTTTCCTTAATATTTCAATAACCTATACTTGCATATTGCTGTAGAGGTGATGAGATTTCCTAATAATTAGCACTGCATTTAACTACCCCATCCTAATTACTCTTCCTATCTTGAAAGTAAATTTGAAGCCAAACCAGAGTGCCTGTATCAGTCAGGGTTCTCTAGAGCAACAGAACTTATAGAATGAATTTCTCCATATATACAGAGAGAGAAAGGGATTTTGTTAGAATGGCTTACATGCTGTGGTCCAGCTAATCCAATAATGGCTGCCTATGTATGGAAGGTCCAGGAACCCAGTGTTGTTCATCCATGAGGGTAGATGTCTCAGCTGGTCTTCAGTATTTGCCAGAATCCTGAAGAAATAGGCGGAGAGAGCAAGTGTCCTTCCATGTCCTTTATATAAGCTGCCAGTAGAAGGTGTGATCTAGATCAGACATGGCTCTTCCAACCTCAGAGATCTAGATTAGAAGTAGGTTTGCCCACTTCAAACGATTTTTATTAAAAAAAAAAAACCCTCACAGGTGTACCAAGCCATTTTGGTTTTAGTTGATTCCAGGTGTATTCAAGTTGACAACCAAGAATAGCAATCACATTGTGCTGTGAGATGTTCTGTATGGCAAATGTGCTGCTGATTAGTCAATAAATAAAACACTGATTGGCCATTGGCTAGGCAGGAAGTGTAGGAGGGACAAGGAGGAGAATAAAGCTGGGAAGTGAAAGGCTGAGTCAGCGAGACACTGCCAGCCGCCATGATGACAAACAGCATGTGAAGATGCCGGTAAGCCACGAGCCATGTGGCAAGGTATAGATTAATGGAAATGGATTAATTTAAGCTGTAAGAACAGTTAGCAAGAAGCCTGCCACGGCCATACAGTTTCTAACCAATATAAGTCTCTGTGTTTCAGGTTTGAGCGGCTGTGGGACTGGCAGGTGAGAGAGATTTGTCCTGACTGTGGGCCAGGCAGGAAAACTCTAGCTACAACATTGCCCATGCTTGTAATCTCAGCAATCAGGAGGCTGAAGCAGGACAATTGCCATAAGGTCAATGCCAGCCAGAACTAGATAGGAGTTCCAAGCCAAGCCAACCTGAGCTACAGTGTGAGATTATGTCTGAAATATATGAGAGAGAGAAAAAAGCCTTAACCTTAGAAGCATAGAGTCTTGGCATAATTCAAGTAGCTCATACTAAAAGTGGGCTCTTTCAGTCTTTGAAGGTCAAATGTATTCACTTGTAGTGTCAAAACTTTCTCTGAAGCCTGGCGGTGGTGGCGCACGCCTTTGATCCCAGCACTCGAGAGGCAGAGCCAAGCGGATCTCTATGAGTTCGAGGCCAGCCTGGTCTACAAAGTGAGTTCCAGGAAAGGCGCAAAACTACACAGAGAAACCCTGTCTTGAAGAAAGAAAAAAAACTTTCTCTGTTGCCTCAAACAGACAAAGAAACCTCTACCCAACCTGGGGTTGTCCAGTTCATATGTCAGGCCACAGTAGGAGATGCCTTTGCCAAACTTGAATCTTTGAGGATGGGGGAACTGTTAGTTACTTAGAAGCACTCTTACCCTGCGAGGAAATGTCACAAAACACAACAGAATCCACTAACAAGAGTTTTATTAAGATGAGAGACACAGACGAGTGCTCAGGCCTGTGGAAGAGACATGTGTGTGGAGAAGAAAAGGAAGCCAGGAATATGGTGCCGGCTTATAAAGACTGGGCCACGAATGCACAGATCACATGGTTGTGTTGCGCACTCTTACTCAACCATGCAAGAAGTTTCAGGGTATCTTGGATACAGGGGCAGACACCACAGTCATTTCACAGTCTCACTGGCCATCTGCTTGGCCACTGGTTCCATCCCTCACCAATTTAAAAGGAATCGGTCAGTCTAATAATCCTTTAATTAGTTCAAGGATACTTTCCTGGAAGGACGAGGAAGGAAACCAGGGGACTGTCATTCCTTTTGTGGTTCCGGGCCTGCCTGTTAATCTTTGGGGAAGGGACATACTTTCACAAATGCAAGTAATCTTATATGGCCCAAACTCTACAGTCACACAACAAATGCTACGGATGAATTATATCCCTGGCACAGGCTTGGGCAAGGCAGCTCAGTGGAGAGTCCAACCAATTCAGCCCGTTCCCAAGGAGGATAGACATGGGCTGGGATATTCGGGTTTTTAGTAGCGGCCACTGACCTTCCTGTACCCCATGCAGACAAAATTACCTGGATGACCCAGACCCCTGTCTGGGTGGATCAGTGGCCCCTTACTCAAGAAAAGCTACAGGCCGCCACTATGCTTGTACAGGAGCAGCTTATGGCTGGCCACATTGAGCCTTCCAACTCCCCTTGGAATACACCTATATTTGTTATCAAAAAGAAGTCAGGAAAATGGAGGCTCCTTCAAGACTTAAAGCAGTAAATAAAGTAATGAGGCCTATGGGGGCACTTCAGCCTGGATTGCCTTCACCTGTGGCTATTCCTGCTAAATTTTACAAGATGGTCATTGATCTTAAAGATTGTTTCTTTACTATTCCCTTGCACCCATTCAGTCTTCCCTGCCCCAATTTTCAGGGACCCATGCTTCGCTACCAATGGAAGGTATTACCCCAGGGCATGGTCAACAGTCCTACTCTCTGCCAGAAATTCGTGGCTCAGGCTGTGGACCCTGTCAGACTTAATTGGCCCCAGATATATATCTTACATTACATGGATGACCTTCTCCTCGCTGCACCTGACCCCATCTCCCTTGAGCGATGTTTTTCAGAACTCAGTAGAGCCCTTAATGGATTGGGACTACAGATTGTTCCAGATAAGGTCCAAACCAAGGACCCTTTCAATTACCTGGGGTTGGAACTCCATTCAAACCGGGTCCTCGTTCATTGCATCCAGTTACACACTGACCATCTCCATACCCTAAATGATTTCCAACAATTGCTCGGCCATATCCAATGGCTTAGGCCTTATCTTAAACTTCCTATGGATTCTCTCCTTCCCCTCTTCGAGATCCTCCGGGGTGACCCTGACCCCACATCACCCCGTGTGCTTTCCCCTGCAGCCAACGAGGCTTTGATTCAGATAGCCATTGCCATTAACCAACAGTCTTGTTTTCAGATTTCCTATGCCATACCTCTATATTTTATAGTTCTGCCCACACCACACACACCCACAGGAGTCTTTTGGCAACATGCTCAAGAACCAAAACTTAAAGGCAAGATACTCCTCTGGGTCCACATGCCCGCTGCTCTTTCGAGAGTCATTTCCGTCTACCCTGAACAGGTGGCCTCACTCATCATGAAAGGACGACAGACCTCTCGCCAATATTTTGGTAAGGACCCTGATATCATACTCACACCCTATTCCAAGGATCAAACCCAGTTTTTGTTCCAAACCTTAGATAAGTGGGGTGTTGCCTTGGCAGGGTTTATGGGGACCTTGGATAATCACCTCCCAGATGACCCCTTGCTCCATTTTGCCCGGCTACATCCCTTCATCTTTCCAAAAATTACAAAAATCGGTCCCATTTCTCGTGCACTTACAGTCTTTACCGATGGTTCTGTTAATGGTGTTGCAGCCTTTGTGGCCCAAGGCCGCCCTACCTCCTTCCTAACGCCTTTCCGGTCAGCGCAGTTGGTTGAACTTTCAGCAATTTTAAAGGTTTTTCAGACCTATTCTGATCATCCTATTAATATCTACACAGATAGTGCCTATATTGCCTTTTCCATCCCCTTGTTAGAAACCTCTCCAGCCATAAGGCCTACCTCCAATGCCACCCCACTTTTCTCCCAGATTCAACAGCTTGTCCTGACTCACCAACACCCATTTTTTATAGGCCATATTAGAGCCCATAGTGATCTTCTTGGACCGTTAACTGATGGCAATGTGCAGGCAGATGCCGCCACCAGGCTAACTTTCCCTGTCATGGTTGGCTCAGTCCTACAGGCCCAAACTGCCCATAAGATCCACCATTTAAATTCTCAGACCCTCCGTCTTCTTTTTAAGATCTCTAAACAACAGGCCCGAGAAACTGTCAAACAATGTCCCTCTTGTGTTGTTTCTCACCCTGCCCCACACTTGGGAGTCAACCCTGGAGGCCTCCTTCCCAACCAAATCTGGCAGACAGATGTTACTCATTGCCCCGAATTTGGCAGACAAAAATTTATCCATGTCTCTATAGATACCTTTAGTGGCTTTATCTTTGCCTCTCCTCATGCTGGGGAAGCCACAAAGGATGTTCTTTCTCACCTGATTCTTGCCTTTTCTGCCTTGGGAAAACCAGCTAAGATAAAGACAGACAATGGCCCTGCTTATACCAGCACAGGCTTCAAAAAATTTTGTGATAGTCTACAAATTATTCATACCACAGGGATACCTTACAATCCCCAGGGACAGGGCATAATAGAACGAGCCCACCAGACCCTAAAGACCTGGTTGGCTCGCCTCAAGTCTTCTAACCTTCATTTTACCTCCCCCAGAGATCAATTGAGCCATGCTCTGTTTGTTCTCAACTTCCTCACCTTAGATGCTGCAGGACACTCTGCCGCTGACAGGCACTGGCACCCTTCTCCAGATGCCACCCGGCCACTAGCCATGTGGTGAGATCCCCTCACGGGGCGTTGGAAGGGCCCCGACCTGGTCCTTATTTGGGGACGAGGTTCGGCCTGCATTCTTGACCAGATACACTCTGCTCCCAGATGGTTACCAGAACGCCTGGTTAGAGCTTTAAATATACCTGATCTGCCCAGGAGAGATAGCCCCTCTCCTGAGGAAACTTCTTCTGTTTCAAATGCTGTCCCTCCCGCAAGTCCTCCAGGCTGTTGTCCTCACCCACAGCAACCCCCACCAGCCCTTTAGCTCTGTTATCACTCTGCTCAGAGTTCCTGTGGAGGACAGTGGGAACTTTACAGCAAACTGTGTTTGAGACCTTTCACACAGTATACAAGTCCCATAGTCAATCACGTTCTGGGCTGTGACACTGCTTGTCACAAATCCAGTCTGACAGCAGGGGTCATGTTTCCAAGGGCAGTGCTGAATTTTCATCCAAGATGTCAGAAAGACTTGTCGGACCTGCTGGCCTTGGTGTCACAGGCGGTCATAGCCATGTTGGGCCAGCTTGACACAGCCTGTGGCTGGTAGTCACAGCAAACAGGGTAGCACCAGAGATGCCACTCAGGGCACTTAGGTCCCTTCCACCTAGACTAACCTATTATTCCTCAGATCAATTCCTAGATCTCTAGGAAGAGAAGCCACGCTGAGACGACTGCCTTGACGGGAGCCTGTTACTGCTATCCCCTTAGCAGTCCTTCTGGGGGTTGGAGCAACGGGAACAGGCACAGGAATTGCCTCTCTGATCCTGTCCAACCGACATTAATCTGAGCTTTGACTGTCCATAGATGAGGATATTGCTCAGTTTGAAGAGGGAATTTCTGCCCTCGAGTCATCCCTTTCCTCCCTAGCTGAGG
This sequence comes from Peromyscus eremicus, assembly GCF_949786415.1. Classification (NCBI taxonomy): domain Eukaryota; kingdom Metazoa; phylum Chordata; class Mammalia; order Rodentia; family Cricetidae; genus Peromyscus; species Peromyscus eremicus. The sequence continues at coordinate 121,014,724 of NC_081420.1, forward strand.
TAGTTTTACAAAACAGGAGAGGCCTGGATCTCCTCTTTCTACAACAGGGTGGCCTTTGTATTGGGCTCAAAGAGGAATGTTACTTCTCTACAGACCACACCAGGGTAGTCAGTATGGAAGGTTAAAAAGGACTAGAAAAAGAGAAAAAGAAAAGGAGAATAAGAGCTTGGGTGGTTTCAAATTGGTTTTCCAACTCCCCTTAGCTAACAACCCTTCTTTCCTCCCTCCTAGGATCTGTTGTAGGCCTGCTCCTGGTCCTTGCCTTTGGGCCATGGGCACTTTCCTGGCTCACTCGGTTCATCCAAAGCCAAATAACAGACCTGCCAGCCAGGCAGATCCAGGTTCATTATCACTGCTTTGACATGCAGGACTCCAGGGTTGAAATTTCCCCTGATGAGAGATGCCCCACACAGACCCCTTCACTCGGGGGAGGCTGCACCTGTGTGTGGGAAAAAGGCTCACTCAAGGCATGATTGGAGTGCAGCTGGGACTGCACAGGCTGGGGACCATGGTACCCCAAAATCCCGAGAGCCTGGATTATATGCCCTTTTGCATAGCGGTTGTGCAGTAGCAGCCTTGTGCTTACCCATTTCTGCTCCCTCAAAAAACTGCAGGGTCCATTGATTCCTGCACTATGGGGATGCCTGTGGTGCTTGAGTCTGGAGAGACATTCCCTCTCGGACCCTTTTTTCACAACCTTTAGAGGGATAGGGCCTCTGTAATCCTCCATGCAAAGCCTCTTTCAGAGCCCTCCTTTTAGACCATTTGAACCTGGTTTATGTTGGCCCTTAGATTTATTACTAAGAAGGGGGAGATGTCAGGGACAAGGACAGAATCTCTAAGGACAGGCAACTAGATCATCTTACAGTCAGGTTGCCTAGCAACAGGACATTGAGGCAGAGCCCTTGACCCTTTTACCCTGTAAACATCCTATACAAATATCCTGATAGCTTGCCCCACCTTATGCAGATGACAGCTTCTTGCTCCCCCCACCCTGCAGGAACTATATAAACCCTCTTGGAGAAAAATAAAGTTACACCTTGATCAGAATCTAGACTTGGTGTATTTCCTTGTATCTCCTGTCCCTATCATTCCATCCTTAGGGTGGTCGAGAACCCGTTGAAGCCCTGCAGGCGGGGCAATCAACCAGCTCTTAGAATTCTGTATTTGTTTTTAAAAAGAAATCTGGTAAATGGAGAATAGTAACAGACCTAGGAGCAATTAACAAGGTAATTCAGCCAATGGGCTCTCTACAATCTGGAATTCCTTTGCCTACTCTGTTAGCTAAAGGATGGCCTCTTATAGTTATCAATTTAAAAAACTGTTTCTTCTCAATACCCCTACAAGAAAAAGATATTTTGCCTTCATGGTGCCTACTTATAATAATTCTCAGCCAGTTAAGAGATATCAATGGAGGATTCTCCCACAGGGAATGTTAAATAGCCCACCCCTGTGCCAATATTTTCTACAGTAGCCATTAGAAGTAATACATAAACAATTTCCTAAATATATAATTTATCATTACATGAATGATGTTTTACTAGCTGATTCAAATGCAGATACCTTAGAAAGAATGAAGAAGTAAAGAAAATTTTGCCTTGTTGGGTTACAAATTGCTCTTGAAAAGATACAAATAGGAGATTCTATTAACTATTTAGGATATAAAATAGGTCTACAAAAAAATTAGACCCCAAAAGGTGCAAATTAGGAAAGGTCAATTACAGACTCTTAATGACTTTCAAAGATTATTCAGAGACATTTCCCATCTACGGACTATTGATGGGGTAAAAAATTATGAACTGAATAATCTGTTGAAAACCTTAGAAGATGACAAGGACTTAAATAGCTCAAGAGAATTATCAGCTGAAGCTGAGAAAGAATTGGCCTTGGTAGAAAAGAAAGTACAGGAAGGACATGTGGATCCAAAGCTGGATTGCATTTTGGTTATTTTACCCTCTAGGCATTCACCTACAGGAATTTTAATGCAGATGAAAAATATTATATTAGAATGGATATTTCTACAAAATAAACAGAGTAAAAAATTAAAAACTTATGTGTAAAAGATCTTTGACTTGATTTTAAAAGGAAAATTGAGACTTTGTTAATTAGCAGGAATAGACCCAGCAGAAATTGTTGTACCTTTAACTAAGGATGACATTGACAAATTATGGGCAGAAAATGAACCTTGACAAAGAGCTTGTAGTATTTTTTGGGAGAGATTAACTACAAATATCCCAAAAGTGATAGAATTCAACTTATAAAGAGAGCTGATTGGATTCTGTCTTGCATTGTATGGGAAACACCCATATCTGGAGCACCTACATTTTATACAGATGGAAACTAAAAAGGAAAGGTAGGTTACAAATCGGAAAATTTAAGTAAAGTGGTTCAAAGTCCTTACAATCAATTAAAAAATCAGAATTATATGCTATTCTGCCGGGCGGTGGTGGTGCTCGCCTTTAATCCCAGCACTCAGGAGGCAGAGGCAGATGGATCTTTGTTAGTTCAAGGCCAGCCTGGGCTGCCAAGTGAGTTCCAGGAAAGGCGCAAAGCTACACAGAGAAACTGTCTCGAAAAACAAAAAAACAAACAAACAAAAAAAAGAATTATATGCTATTCTGTTGGTATTAATGGATTTTTCGGAACCTCTCAACATAGTTACTGACTCTCAGTATGTTAAAAGAGTGGTCTTATATATTGAGACTGCAGAATTTATACCTGATGAGTCAGAATTAATTTTGTTATTTATTCAGTTACAAGATATAATCAGGAATACGAAGTATCCCTTATATATAACTCACATCCAATCCCACACTGGTCTGCCAGGCCCTCTAGCACAAGGTAATGATAAGATTGATAAACCATTGATAGGAAATGTGCTGGAGGCCTCAGAATTTCATTAAAAAAAATCATGTCAATAGAAAAGGTTTAAAAAAGGATTTTTCCATAACCTGGCAACAAGCCAAGAAAATTATAAGGAAATGTCCTACTTGTTCTTTTTACAATCAGACTCCACTAACAGCAGAATGTAACTCAAAGAGTACTAAGAGGAATGAAATCTGGCAGATGGATGTGTTTCACTTTGCAGAATTTGGATGCTGCGGGCCACAGGAATATATCATAAGAACTCAGCTGCTTATGGCAAAGTCATTACTGCAAGGGATCAAGGATTTCCTTCAGAGGAAGCTAAATTCCAAGGAGCTTTTGGTATTACTTGGCTTGTTATATATTAGGTGTCTTCTGTTATGAAAATCATGTGTGCCTTCATAGTTTTCCCAATTGATTTTTCCCTAAGAAGGGCTAACAGTGTGGACTGATCACTCTCTAGACATACGCATTCAAGGTATTTGGAGAACAGCCTCAGGAAAGGCTTCATCTGGAATCAGATATTTCCCTTAGCCACTTTCAAGGACTAACAGTAATAACAGTCCACATGCAAGTCTCCTGATTTAAGGTAAATTCTACAAGGAGACACCACCTAAGTCAGGTGGACATTAAGTAATAGCTTTACACAATTTAGCTCGAACCCTCCTTTCTTACAGCCTTACTAACTTTATAGACCTTTAACTCCTTACCTAACCACTTCTAGGAATATTTAGATAACCTTCTGCACTAACAGCTATGCTCAGCCCGAACCCCAGTTCAAGCCTCCCTGTAATTATCATCATTGGCAGCATCTGGCCAGGTCCATCCCCAGATGGAGGAAAGTACCTTATCAGAGATACCTCTGTACTCTCTAAGAACAGACTTAAGCATCCAGGCTACCCGTTTGAGAAGGCCTGGCAGATGTGACAATTAAGCTTAACTTCCTCCTTTCCCAAATCTTACCTCTAGTTCCAGATCTCCCTTTAACTATCACCAAAGGCATATAGCTGTACACAGGTTGCCTAGCGACTGAGCACACTTTCCCCCACCCTGCAGAAAAATGGCAGATAGCTTGGACAGATAGGAGCCATAGGAAAAAGAAGACAGTTTTATTTTCTCCCATTGACCTAGCAACTTATAGATTCTCAACATTTTCTACCAGTCACGTTTAAGATCCCTCTTCTTAGATATTACCCAAATTTAGCCTTTAGTTAATTCATTAGTCACTTCCCCTTTGAGTTGCAAATGATAATTAACAATTACTGCCCCTCTATGTGATTCTTATCACCCCTCTGTTTTTTGTTTTTGTTTTTTTTTTCTGGAGCTGAGGACTGAACCCAGGGCCTTGCGCTTGCTAGGAAAGCACTCTACCACTGAGCTAAATCCCCAACCCCCACCCCTCCTTTTGACCCTGGAAGCCTGACAATCACTGCCTGAGGAAACTCTTACCTGCCTTTAGGACCACACAGGAGTTCAAGCCTCGTGACCTTGCTTGACCAGGGGGTTGCTATTACTTGGGTTTATAATTGGACTCAGGAGAGACTGAGGGGGAATGGCAAGATGGAGAATGGAGAGGGACAAGGAGGATTTTGACCAGAGAGTACGTGTGGACGAGATGGAAGATGAGGAAGAGTCAGATGGGGAAGTCCTAACTGGGTAAGAATAAGGTGAAAAGGACCTAGATGAGGCAGAATTAAGATGAGAGAATTAAGATAAAACTTAGAGGGAGCAGTAGATAGATATAGAGAGAAATCAGGCAAGAAAGGAGCTAGACATGAAAACAGAACTGAAGCTGTGTATATAAGATGTTATGCCAGAGAAATTAAAGCAAGTGGACTAAAGAGCTCAGTGTGCTGAGATTCTATTTCTCAAAAATAGTCCTCGCCATTAGTAGTTCTCTCTCCTGAGCCCCTGGGTTGTATAATTTTAAGGCTGCTCTCTCTAATATTATACAAGATTTAGAAAATTGAAATATGTACACTACATCATTGATACTTCCTCAGGATTTCAATGGGCAACTGCTCTGAGTTCTGAAAAAGCTGATTCTGTAATCACAGATTTGATAGAAGTTATGGTCATCATAGGTATACCTGCACAAATTAAAACTGACAATGCTCCAGCATATGTCTCTGGTAAAATGAAATGGTTTTTGTTTTTTTTTTTGCTTATTACAATATAAAGCATATTACAGGTATGCCACATAATCCTACAGGCCAAGCAGTTTCCTTGATGAGGGATAAAAACTACACTTCACGCCTTTAATCCCAGCACTCGGGAGGCAGAGCCAGGCGGATCTCTGTGAGTTCGAGGCCAGCCTGGGCTACCAAGTGAGTTCCAGGAAAGGCGCAAAGCTACACAGAGAAACCCTGTCTCAAAAAATCAAAAAAAAAAACAAAAAAAAAAAAACAAAAAAAAAAACTACACTTACCTGTGGGTATAAGGACAGATGTTTATGGGTTGTTGTTAGGGATTATGCTGGTTTAAGTAAATTAGTGGTTGTAGATTCTCCTACAGTAATCACTGGCACTAAGTCGTTAGCCAGGTTTCCAGTCCCAGGCAGGTTTCCTCTTGTCAAGCAGATCTTCAGTCCAGTTAGGCTGTTGGTTACCGCCAAGGTGTGCATGCTGCTGTTGCGCCTTAGGGTCGTCATGGCATGCGGGTTGTCGACGTGGTTCTGCCATAGCTGGGTAGGACTTTGGAAGCTTGCATGGTACCTTCTGGTGTGGTGTTCTGAAAGTCACTGGCAAAGCCAATGGTTCAGGGGCTTCTCTTAGTTTTGTTACAGCTCTCACATTTGTGTGCCTTGCACAGTGAGTCCATTTTGGTGTCTGGTGTAAAATAAGGGTTTAATTTCATTCTCTGGGATGTGGAATCCAGACTTCTTGTGACAATCCCTGGTTGGAAGCTATTTTTTCTTAGTGTGCCCACTAGGTGCTCTTGTCAGCAATTATTCTGACTTTCCATTTTGTTCTACTTGTCTGGTTTTTGTTAGCGTCATACTTTTTTTCCTTTAAACATTTTTATTTATGTGTTTGGGTGTTTGGCCTGTATACATGCCTGTGCACCAGTGTGCATGCCTGTGTGTGTGGTCAGAAGAGGGCACTAAATTTCCCAGAACTACAGTTACAGATGGTTTCAAGTTACCATGTTGGTGCTGGAAATCAATCCTGGGTCCTGTGGGAGAGCAACCAGTGTTCTTGACCACTGAGCAAACTCTCCAGCCCACCACCCTGTTGACCATTGTAGCTTTGTAACAATTTTTTCTTAAGACATGGGGTATTGATTTTTGACAAAGAAGCCAAAACTATACAATGGAAAAAAGAAAGTATCTTCAACAAATGGTGCTGGCATAACTGGATATCAATATGTAAAAGTTTACAAATAGATCCATATGTGTCACCATGCAAAAACTCAAGTCCAAATGGATCAAAGACCTCAACATAAATCCAGTTACACTGCACTTGATAGAAGAGAAAGTAGGAAGTACCCTTGAACGCATTGGCACAGGAGATCACTTCCTAAATATAACACCAGCAGCACAGACACTGTGCACAACAATTAATAAATGGGACCTCTTGAAACTGAGAAGCTTTTGTAGGGCAAAAGACACGGTCAATAAGACAAAAGACAGCCTACAAAATGGGAAAAGACCACCAACCCCACGACTGACAGAGGACTGATCTCCAAAGTATATAAAGAACTCAAGAAACTAGACATCAAAATACTGAACAATCCAGTTAAAAAATGGGCTAAAGAGCTAAACAGAGAATTCTCAAAAGAAGAATCTCAAATGGCTGAAAGACATTGAAAGAAATGCTCAACATCCTTAATCATCAGAGAAATGCAAATCAAAAACAACTCTGAGATATCACTTTACACCCGTCAGAATGGCTAAGATCAAAAATACTAATGACAGTCAGTGTTGGAGAGGATGTGGAGCAAAGGGAACACTCCTCCACTGTTGGTGGGAATGCAAACTTGTACAGCCACTGTGGAAATCAGTATGGTGGTTTCTTAGAAAACTGGGAATCGATCTACCTCAAGACCCAGCCATACCACTCTTGGGCATATACCCAAGGAATGCTCAATCATACCACAAAGATACATGCTCAACTATGTTCATAGCAGCACTATTTGTAATAGCCAGAACCTGGAAACAACCTAGATGCCCTTCAACTGAATAATGGATTAAGAAAACGTGGTACATATACATAATGGAATACTACTCAGCAGAGAGAAACAATGACAGCATGAAACTTGCAGGCAAATAGATGGAACTAGAAAATATCATCCTGAGTGAGGTAACCCAAACCCAGAAGGACAAACATGGTATGTACTCACTCATAAGTGGATACTAGATATAAAGCAAAGAACAATCAGACTGCAACCCACAGACGCAGGGAGGCTATATAGCAGGGGGGACCCTAGGATGACTGTGGCTTATAATAAGTTTTGGCTTTACTCAATCACTGGGCAAGCCTCAGTGAAACATTTCACTATTAGTATAAGAATTTGTACTCTATCAAGCTGATAATAGAAAAAAAATAAAAAAATAAAAATGAAAAAAATCTGTATGTATTTTTAATTTAATTGTCACTCTATCCCTAAGAGGTATACATTATTTTGTTTCTTATCTTATAGATTTGAAAATCAAGGTTTGGAGACATTAAATAACTTGTTTAAGATTTCACAGGTTATTAAGTCAAGATGAGAATTTCCATGAGAAGACATATTTGCTAATTTTCAAAAGACAGGTATATATTTTACCCTTGGACTAAAAGAAAGTAACTACTGTGGTATGAGAGAAAACCAAAGGTTTATGTTTAGAGAAACTATTTGAGACTGAAAATAAGAAACTATCAGCAGGAAGTAATTCACAATTTGGCATATTGGAACAAAACAATAGAATTGAAAGCTAAATCACATGGTATGCCACCTTTCAATCTATTAAGGAAATAAAAATGAAATCAACCCAAGGTACTACTGTATACCTAAAACTAGCAAAGATTTTTAAAATTTAATTCTATGCTTTCACTACATGAGATCTGTCTAGACAATCAGATACTTTTATACAATAACAGCACTGTAAGAAATGTCTGGCCAGCTGTGGAACCTGCATGGGACTGGACTCGGCCCTCTGCATACAGGAGACAGTTGTATAGCATGGTCTGTTTGAGGGGTCCCTGGCAGTGGGATCAGGATCTATCCTTGGTGCATGAGCTGGCTTTCTGGAGTCCATTCCCTATGGTGGGATGCCTTGCTCAGCCTTGATGCAGGGGGGAGGGGCCTGGTCCAGTCTTAACTGAATGTACCAGGCTTTGCTGACTCTCCTTGAGAACCCTTACCCTTTTGGAGGAGGGAATGGGGGTGGGAGGGAAAAGCTAGGGGGCGGAGCGGGAGGAGGGAGAGAGGGCGATCTGTGGTTGGTATGTAAAATGAATAAAAAGTTTCTTAAAAAAAAGACATGGGGTTTGTGTGTGTATTGTGTTGCTCAGGATAATCTCAAACATCCTATGCTGGGATGACAGGGCCATGAACCATGACACCCAGTTTATATTTCAAATCAGGAAATGCCATGTGTCCAATTTTCCTCAGAAGTGGTCTGGCCTTTTAAAAAATATTTCTATATGAATTTTAGGACTGTTCTTTGCCTGAAATATGCCACTAGGATTCTGATGGCAGTTACATTGGATCTATATGTTCCTGTTGGTAGTGTGGACATTCTGATAAGCTTTATTCTGAGTCACAGGGTATCCTTCCATTTAGCTTCATCTTCTGTTTCTTTGACCAGTGTTTTGTTTTTGTTTTTGGCCTAGACCAGACTGGCTGGGAACTCCCCAAGTCCCACCTGCCTCTGCTTCCTAAGTGCTGGGTTTAAAGGTGCACACCACTAAGTCTAGCTCAAAAATTTAAAAAAAAAATATATAGACTTCTAATCAATTTTTGTTAAAACATTAAGAATTTATGTTTAAAGAGTAAGACACAGCCAGGTTGGTGGTGGTGCATGCTTTTACTCTGATGGCACAGGCAGGCTGCTCTCTGTGAGTCAAGGCCAGCCTGGTCTACAGAGGTAGTTCCTGGACAGCCAGGGGATATACAAAGAAACCCTATCTCAAAAATAAAACAAACAAACAAAAAAGAGTAAAAGAGTAAGATACGTAAGAGTTTCAGAAAATGGTATGGCATTTATTGAAAGACATGTAGTTGAACTATAATTATGTAAACTTAAATGGCACATGATGATTAAATTAAATTAAATTTATCTTAATTTTGTATTTACATTTTCAGTCCAGATCATTACATTCATGCAGTGGCAAGAAGCAATGATTTTTTTTTTCAAATGTCCATCCTCTTGAGAAATGCAAGAGAGTTCAGCTGAAGTTGTTATTTACTGTTTGAATATATGATAACCTAACAGTTTAAGAAAGCCAAATCCTAGGAAATTTAAATGTTATTTGTGATATACAAAACACACGAATATATATATTAACATGTGTGTATTGGCATTATATGTATGTTTATTATATATAGTAGTTATATCTGTTTTTTGCCTGTCTTTGAATTTTTCCAACATTTTGAACTGTTCAGATCTTGAGCCTACACACAAAGAGGATTATGGTAGCTTTAAGAGTCCATTGATGGGTTGGGGGTTCCTTCTGCTTTTCTGGGATATCAATAATGACATCTTCACATAGCTTGGCCTCAGAAAGTGTATCCTGTGAAGGAACTGTGTCTTCCAAGTCTTGATGTTGGGCTGTATCAGAAGGTTCCTGCTCTTCTGGGACATCAATCACAATGTCTTCACATGACGTGGATGCAGCAGCTGCATTCTGTGAAGTATCGTATGTCCAAAGCCCTGATACTGGTCCTGGGGCAAGTGAGGATGGCTTTGAACCTGCAGATACTACATCTTGTGATGATCAGGAAAGCAAACTTGTGTGTTCAGAATGTTCCGAGTCTTCAGAAAAACTTTTTTTTTCTGGATAACATTTCATTGTTCTCCCTTTAAAATAATATATAAATTTATTAGTCAGGGGGCTCCTTCTGCTCTTCTGGGATATTAATCATTACATCTTCACATAGCTTGGCCTCAGAAAGTGCATCCTGTGAAGTATGAGTCTTCTAAGTCTTGATGTTGGCCTTTATCAGGAGGTTCCTGTTCTTCTGGGATATCAATGACAATGTCTTTACATACCTTGGATGCAGCGGCTGCATTCTGTGAAGTAATCGAGTGTGCAAAGGCCTGATATTGGCCCAGGTGTGAGGATGGCTTTGAACCTACAGAAACTGCATCTTGTGATGATGAGGGAACATCATCACTGAACAGACCTGTGTGTTCGGTATGCTCCGGGTCTTCAGGAAGACATTTTTTTTTCTGATGCCCTCTCATTGTTCTCCCTTTAAGACAATATAAATTTATTAGCCAAAAGTTATTTTTACCATTCTAAAAATAGTTCTGCTCTTTGTCCTCCCCAAATTTGAAGAGCCTGTATCATGGTACTGCTTTAAGTATGTTCTTATTTCTTAAATTACTAGAGTAAATCTTATGTCTTTGGGTTGGGGTGATACCTCAATCTGCAAAGTGCTTGCCACACAAAAATGAGGACCTGAGTTCAGTCCTCAGCAGAGGTCCAAAGCTGGGCATGCTTGCAGTCCTGTGCTAGCGAGACAGAGTTGGATCCCTGGGGCTCTCTGGACAGTGATCCTAGCTCAATCTGTGAGCCTCAGGACAGTGAGAGACCCTGTTCCAAAACCCAAACTGAACAGCTCCTGAGGGGCCACACCCGAGGTTCACCTCTGACCTTTCCTGCACATGCAGACGCTCCCCCCCCCCATACACACTCACACTAACAGAAGTTAAACAGCTGTTACTTACCCAGGCGTCTTAGTTGTTGAGAAATATCATCTCTGAGATCGGATACATCCCACATGGCCAGGAAAGGGTCAAAGCAAGAGCCTTCCTCTGCCTCTTGCACGTAGGGTTTGTAGGAAAATACATGGTAATGGGCAATGGCCACGAGAAACATTTCAAGGCATATTATAAAATCCTACAACAGCCACAAAAATATTTATCATCTTTGGCTTTAAATCTAGTTTTTCAAAATGCTAACATTTTCAAAGTTATATAGGGTGTCAACTTTTAAAATATAATCCAGATTATATTCATATTTCAACATTTTTTCCACTTCAAAACATGACAAACCAAGGTTTACATCTCTTTTGCCCTCCCTCAGTCAAGTATTTCTTAATCTGTTCCCCAAGGACTGAAAGGAAACATGCAGATATATGTAGACCAGGAATAAAACCATTACCAATCAGGACCTATGGGCCATTTCTCTAGGGCTCCCGCTCCTCACCATAGAGCAAGCTAACAGTCTTGCTCACTGTTTGGATATTTGGGGCAACACTGTGTCAAACAGCTTAAACAGTAAAACCTCTTGAGTTCACTGACAGCACTACTTACTTGCAGGCCCGTGGTCACAGCTTCCGCACTCTGCCATTCCCACATACCTTTTTCAGAAATAAAGCCAACCTTCACCAACAGTGCTATAAGGCCTGCTTGCCTGTATGTCAAGAAAAGGTAAATGTCAAATCTAGATCATGAAATGACCAACTGTTTATGGAATTAGGGGCTCGGGAGGGGGCTCGGTGTATAAAGCACTTGTTGCACAAGTGTGAGGACCTGAGTTAAAGTCACAGAAGCCAGGGAAGGCTGGCATGGTGGTGCACATCTGTAAACCCTGTGCTCCTGCAGTGAGCTGAGAGGTGGGTTAAGAGAACCCTGGGAAGACTGCGGGCTGGTGATCCTGATGTGTGCAGAGTAACAGTTAAGAGACCCCATCTCAAATGAAAGGCGAGGACCGATACCCAAAGCTGTCCTCATTTCCACATGCACACATGGCATGGACATGTCGCTACTCACACAATAAACACATACATATCATATACACAAAGAGATTAAAATGTGCACCTAAAAACAGTGAAGTCCCCACTGTTCTGCCTTCAGGGCATATTTCAAAACAAGTTCTGCTTATATTAAATATACTCACCCAGCATTACAAATTTATTCTACTAGTTTCATAAGATGAATTTCATTATGTATTGTCAGAACTTCATCATTTGGCTCATATATCATTTTTGCTTTGAAACTATGTACAAACAATTAGATTCTAAGTTCTAACAGCTTGTAAGTAAAGGCTGATACTCAAGTGTATTTACATGTGCATTCATGACTAGAATTTGATTGTATTATTCATTCATTCATTTAGATACAGGGTCTACCAATGGAACCCTCGTTGTCCTAGGACTTGTTATGCTGACCAACCTGTGCTTGAACTCAGAGATCTGGCAGCCTCTGCCTCCCAAATGCTGAGATTAAAGGTATGTGCCACCATGCCTGGATAATGACTAGGATAAAAAAATAATATTTATTGCTGGCTGTGTGTGTGTGCACACACATGTAACATGTTGTGTGTGTGTGTAGGTCAGAGGACAACCTGCAGGAGTCATTTCTTTCCATCTACCTCGTGGGCTCTTTGATGGAACTCCAACTGTCAGGTTGGTGATGGCAAGCATCTTTTCCTGCTGATCCATTTCACTGGCCCTATTAATTTCAGTTTTGTTTTATCTTCCTTTTTAAGGCTTACTTCTTATGATTGGTGTGGCAGGGTGCCAGAGGACAGGTTTGTGGAGTTGGTTCTCTACTTCTACCTATACAGGGGTCCTGGGGATTAAACTAAGTTCATTAGGCATGCATAGCAAGTGCCTTTCCCCAGAAAGCTAGCCTGCCAGCCCACAGCATATCTGCATTATAATACCATCGAGTCCCAGAAGTCTCTATAGCATATGATGTATGCCTTCAACTGCTAATGATTACTTCTGGCAGTGCAATTTCATGAATTCCTTCTCCTTTGCCCTACTGAATTGCTAAACTGGATCTGACTGTTTCTATAACTCTTAGCACCTATCCTGTCCTAACACCATGACTAGTTTGCTGTTTGCTTTGTGACATTGAGGACAGACAGTAGGGCAGTAGATACACCAGGCAGACACTCTGATGGATCTCCAGCCCTACCTTGTGTTTTAAAGGACACTTACTGATAAACATTTCCCTGTCATTAAATATTTTCTCCCCAATTGATATTGTTTTATTTATGACAGATTTTAGGTAATTTATTCATTTTGAGACAGGGTCTCACTATGTAGCTGACTGGCCTCAAACTTGCTATGTAGACCCTGCTAGCCTTGAACTCATAGAGAGTCACCTGCTTCTGCCTCCCCGGGGAGTGCTGGGATTAAAGGTACACACCACCACACCCAGCATCAAGATATTTAGGCTATCTCAAATTATCTTCATCTTTTAAAAGTCACAGTGGCCATCTGACTACTTCTTTGATTGTTCAGATACAAGATAACACAATGTGGCACAATAGGCTGGTCTACAACTTGCTTTATAGAGCAGGCTGTCCTCAAACTCACAATGTGAGATTCTCTTGCCGCCCTGAATACTGGGATTACAGGTATGTACCACCACACATGACTAAGATTATTTGTTTTTTTATCTTTTTAAAACTATTTAATATTTATTTTAATATGCATGCGTTTTGCCTGCATGTATGTATATGATGCATGTGCAGTATCTGCAGATACTAGAAGAGGGCATTAGAACCACCTGGATCTGAAGTTACAGAAGGTTGTGAGCCACTAATCTTGTTAGTGTTGGGTCCTGAGCAAGAGCAGCAAAGCGCTCTTGTCTGCTGAGCCATCTCACCATCCCTGTTTTTGTAAATCTTACAATACCTGAAGGGATGGCTTTTTAAAAAGATGTCCTTGTGTGTGTCTGACTGCAGGTATGTGCATATGCTCACAGAGGCCAGAAGAGGACTTCAGACCCCTTGGAGCTAGAGTTACACGAGGTTGTGAGCCGCCAGACATGGGTGCTGGGGACCAAACTGCAGTCCTCTGGATATGCAGCACACTCTCTTAACTGCTGAGCCTCTCTCCAGCCCCAAAGACATCTTCCTAGTTCAGGTTGGCCTTGAATGGTAGTCCTGCCTCAGTCTTCCAAGAGCTGGATTACAGACAGGCACCACTGAGCCTGGCATTGTATTCACATTATTTAAAAAACTTCCTTAACCAACAGTTTTATTGGCATTTATAAAATGAGAATATTTAAGAGCAAGCAGTACTTACCAAAACAAGACAAAGGCTACCAGTTTGACACAAAGAAATTTGCCAACGGGTTTTATAGGGCTAAGCTCTTCCTTCAGCATGTTGTAAAGCAGCAGGAGGCAGCATATGGCAATCTAGAAACAAAAGCAACATTCAACATTCTGCATACATGCATTTTGCCTGCATGTATGTATATGATACATGTGCAATATCTGCAGATACTAAAAGAGGCCATTAGAACCACTTGGATCTGAAATTACAGAAGGTTGTGAGGAAGACAGTGACAGAACCTTTCCTTAAGGCCGAAATCAGAGTCTACTGACGTTTTAGTGCTTTTTTTTTTTGGTTTTTCGAGACAGGCTTTGTCTGTGTAGCTTTGCGCCTTTCCTGGAACTCACTTGGTAGCCCAGGCTGGCCTCGAACTCACAAAGATCTGCCTGGCTCTGCCTCCTGAGTGCTGGGATTAAAGGCGTGCGCCACCACCGCCCGGCTAGTGCTTTTAATATGTTGCTGAAGATGCATATATGTGAGATTTCTCAAGAGAGGTATGTAACATTTTTCCTGAATATGTTTCTAAGTGTTCACATACTGGAACTCAAAGCAATAAACAAATGATATGAATGGAAGGTTTCCTTCAGTCAAAAAAAAGGCAACACAAATTACCACCACTTTTATAAAAACTTGATTATTATTATTAGCTAGTCTCTCGTGTAACATTTACACAACACACACAGTTTATAAGGCAACACGTTAAATAAGTACAGTTTCAGCAAAACTGTGATCATGAAATCTACATCACACAAACCAGTTTCCTTGAGAGCAGTGTATAAGTCCAGCTGGCCTTACTTCTTAAAATAAGTGCCCACATCTTTAGAGTCAGTTATAATAACCAACCAGCATTTCAACAGCAAGAAGCATTTCTGGAAGCTTACTTTCCCCAATAAAACCAGGAGATACTTTATGCTCTTTTAAAATACTTCAGGATATGAGAGCAGTACAGCAAGAACCAAGCTCAGACCCTTGCACTGGAGCAGGACCACCCAGGGTGCATGTCACACACTCCCGGGACCTGGGTTCTAGCTGTAGTACCATTAAAAACAGACTCTTAACACTGAGCCGTTTCTCTGTACATAGGAACTGTGACCCTCATGCTGGGATCTGACCCAGGGCTGTGTATAGGCAAACACTCCAGGCACATTCCACAGTCATAACCCAATTTTCTAACATCTGTCATGACCTAAAATGAAATTTTGTTCCTCAATATCTTTTTCAACTGAAAGTAGCTAACTTTTGTGTATGTTTCATAAGTTTTACTTTTAGTATCTGTCTAAATGCCAATGGGAAGACCAAACTATGTCCACCGGGTTTAGAGTGTTTCCAGTCCTTTCTTATAATGGGCATTACATCCCAGAAAGCAAGAACACTTCTACCATTTCTTTAGAGTACATTCCCAGAAAAAAGACTGCTGGTCATGGAGATGAGCATGAGAGAAAGCTCTGGAGATACACACCATTTATTTCCGTTATAAACTTCCTTCCTTCCTTCCTTCCTTCCTTTCTTTTTTTTTTTTTTTTTTTTTTTTTTTTGGTGTTTTGAGAAAGGGTTTCTCTGTGTAGCCCTGGCTGTCCTGAAACTCACTTTGTAGATCAGGCTGGCCTCAAACTCAGAGATCTGCCTGCCTCTGCCTCCCAAATTCTGGGATTAAAGGCATGCAATGCCATGCTCGGTTCCATCATAAACTTCTAATAATTTATGTATTAGAAGTGTTTGTTACTGTACTGTAAAAAGCACTATCCAAAGACTTTAGATGAAATACACTTCAGCTTAAGAGAGCCTTTCAGTTCCTAGAACAGCACTCATTTTTTTTTGAAAAAAAAGGTCATTTTTAATTTTCCTTTAATTTTAAATATAGATCAGAGATTTAAATTTTTGCTGTTTTGTTTGCTTATTTATTTGGTTTTTTGAGACAGGGTTTCTCTGTGTAGCCATGGCTATCCTGGAACTCAATCTGTATGTAGACCAGTTGGCCTCGAACTAAGAGATCTGCCAGCCTCTGCCTCCCAATTAAGGTGTGAGACAGCACCACCTGGTGAACTCTTCCATTTTTATTTAAACTCTCTCCTCTCATGCCAATTAGACTTTTCCCTCTTAATGAATAGGTCTATTGCATTATGTTTTGTTTATTTAGAAGGCACATCATGCTTATCCCCACAAGGCTGTGGGGTCACAAGAGCAAACAGCTCTGCATGTAAGTCACCAAATCATTCATGAACATATTACTGTACTTCTATATTGTATAAAGGTATACATTAAAGCTGTTTCAAGTTCCATGTACAAAGTAAAAGGTAATTTTTCCTCAAGAAATAGTGCCTGATAATATTTAGCAATAGAAACAAATTTAGTACAATTAAGAAGAATGATGATTTACTTACCACTTCTGACAAATTATTTATTATAACCAAGTAAGTCCTTGCATTGGAGAAACCAAATTTCCCTTCATTGTAGACACCAACCATTTCACATATCCTTAAAAATGGCAAAAATAAACTTTATGACTGACCAAGTAAACCTTATCTTAATATGTACACTTTAGAGACTTATTTTATGCATGTGAATGTTTTACCTGCATGTATACCTGTGCACAATGTGCATGCAATGCCCTTGGTGACCAGAAAAGGGCACTGGATACTCTGGAACTAGATTTCACTAAACCTCTGCAAGAGTACCAAGTGCTGTTAACACTGAATGCTCCACTGAGTGTTCTCCAGCCCTGAACACGTTCTTAAGGTGTAGTGGTAGCAACACTTAAAATTTAGAGTCTGTTTACTTTAGTAAAGTCTGTTTACTTCAGTAAGTCTGTTTACTTTAGTAAGTCTGTTTACTTCAGTAAGTCTGTTTACTTTAGTAAGCCTAATCTTGGTTTTTCTGATGTGTTGTACAGTCTGCTCTCAAAGAATGTGAAAATCGTGGCAATCCTTTGCATTGTTCATTGTAATGGAATCCAGCTTTTATATACGTATTTACACTATTAATCAACGTTGTTTTTCTATTTGTTTTTTCCATTTAAGAATAGAGATTAGTTTTTAAGATAGGGCCTAGTCTGGCATTAAACTCTCAATTCTTCTGCCTCTACCTTCAAGTGCTAGGATTATTTGCCATGAATCACTACACTTGGTTTCTGTCTTGTTGAGAATTAAACCCAGGGCTTTGTGCATACAAGGCAAACACTCTTATCAACTGAGCTATATTCCCAGTCATGTATCATGAAGATAAAAGAAAAAAAGCTAAGGTAAGGCCATACTTACAATGCTATAAGAGTGGTAATTGGTCTGATCACAGTGTACTGCAGGACTCCCAGTTTGCATCGAAAGAGCAGCACTCTGCAGAAGAAAGAGAACATAACATCTCAACTATTCAGTGGCATCAGAACATGGCAAAGCCTCTAAATTAAAATCACGCTGAGAGCTGACACTAATTATATTGAATCCTGCCAATTTCGTCCTCCTAAATGATAGTAGGGTAAGAATGTGGTGGCAACATGGAATCTGAAGACCATTTTGAAAATATTTAATAACTTTATCTCCTAAAGCCTCCCTTCAGCTCCACTATAGTGCAACCCAGAACAGAAGGAACAGAAGAAGGTGCTGGGACCTTGGTCTTTTCCTGTTTCCCACTCTTGCCATGATACACTGCAAACCAACAGGACCAAATGACCTGAGTCTGTGAGTCAAATAAAACTGATTATCTCAGGAACTTTGCTGACAGAATTGATAGTGATGGCTCTAACTAACACAGGAGAAAAACGGAGGTACAAATGAACTGTGAGCTTGTGCACATGCATGTGTATAAAGCATTGACATTTAGGATGCAGCTTCCTGGTGAATGTGTTTACAGAAAGATTTCCTGGGACAAGGCAAACCACCCTGAGGGTGGGTGGCCATCCTCAGGCTGGGGCCCTGGACTGCACACGAGGCAGTGAGCGGAGTTCCGGCTTTCCTCTCTGCTTCCTGACAGCAGATGCAGTATGACGTCATGCACCTGCCACGTGCCTTTCCCACCATAAGGGACTGCACCCTCAACTGTGTTCCGAAGTTGCTTTTGTCAGTGACTTTGTCTCAGCAGGGAGACAAGTACAAGACAATTAGCTGCGTGATCACGTGCATGATCATTTAGGCTCCAATTCCCAACTGTAAAAATGATGCTGATTAAACATTTTCTAAGGTTTTCTCCCTCATTACATTGATGAACTTTTCTATTGGGGTAAGCAATGTAAAAATAAAAACAAAAAAACAAAAAACAAAAAAAACCTCTCAACATGTACATTGTAAAAATGTATTTTATTATCTTTCAAACTGTATTACGTGCTACATAGTGTAAGGGCTCTGCCTACTGTCCCCACCCCTTGCAGAGAGCTGACTGATATTTAAGACCCACACAGAGGCCCATCAAAACCAAACACACTTACTCTCCCATCGCCAATGGTGGACACCAGCAGAGTGGAAAGAGATGCTGTTGCTGATCCTTTGCTTCCAGGTATAACATTATATTCGGGATCCGAATTGTTAAATTATTGGTAAGGAAGATCATAAAGTTATAAATGGTGTAAGCTTCATAGCAGTCTCTACAGGTATCGGCATATATTCCAACTTTGGGGAATTTTAAGGCCAACCACTGTGGAAAAGCACAGATGTTAAAGAGAAATGCTACTGATTCAGAAAATGCAACTGAAGGCATTTTTTTCTTTTTTCTTTTTCTTTTTTTTCCCAGATAGGGTCTATGTAACCTGGGTGTTCTGGAACTCACTATGTAGACCAGGCTGGCCTCCAACTTAAGAGTTCCACCTGAGTGATGGGATTAAAGGGATGCAACACCACATCTGGCTAAAGCCATTTTCTTTAGTTATGTCTACTGTGGAAAGTGTTTTTTCCTTTTATTTTCTTTCTTGGGGTGGGGTGGGGTACAAATAAAAGACTTAGTAACTAAAAAGCATCATAGTGAGCAATCAGCATCCTTATGAGAGTCTGCATCTATGGGTTCAGCCAACCCTGGAGCAGAAATATTTGTAACAGCCCCTGACCCCAGGTCTGCACTCTGGCCTCGAACTCATGGAGGTCCTCTTACCTGCCTATGGCACTGATATTCTATCAGGTGTCATAAGCCATCTAGAGCTGACCATAAGGACAGGGGACACACTATGCTGATGCTAACCATTTTATATAAGGGAACTGAGCATCAGCACATTTTGATGCCTGGGGTGGGAAAGTATTCTCTTGTGGCTACGTATGGATGAGGGTAATTACAATATTTCATTCTTTAAAAGATTAAGAGCCACTAATCTTAAATTTAAGCAAGCGAGCAAGGAAAACAGCTACATATTAAAAATATTTGAAATATCTGCATTTTTTCATTATAATATCTTCCTTACCAACACTAAAATAAGTGAACTTGGCCAGTTGCAGTGGTGCATGGCTTTAATCCAAGCACTTGGGAGACAGAGGCAGGGGGCTCTCTGTGAGTTCGGGCCCAACCTGCTCTACATAGTGAGTTCCAGGACAGCCAGAACTACATAGTGAGACCCTGTCTCAAAAACATAAAAACAAATAATAAGTAAAAACATAAAGAAGGAAAAATCTGGGTTGCGGTAGTGCATACCTTTGAGCCTAGCACTCAGGTGGCAGAGGCAGGAGGATCTCTGAGTTTGAGTCCAGCCTGGTCTCCAGGGTTAGTTCCAGGACAGCCAGGGCTACACAGAGAAACCCTGTCTCAAAAAAAAAAAAAAAAAAAAACCTAAAACAAAAACAAAAACACAAAAAAAAACATGAAAAATTTCACTATCAATCTCTTTTTAAAAGTCAATATTTTGTGTTTATTACTTTATTAAGCATTTTTTTTGGTTTTTTGAGACAGGCTTTCTCTGTGTAGTTTTGGTGCCTGTCCTGGATCTTGCTCTGTAGACCAGGCTGGCCTCGAACTCACAGAGATCTGCCTGGCTCTGCCTCCCGAGTGCTGGGATTAAAGGCATGTGCCACCGCTGCCTGGCTATTAAGCATTCTTTAGTAAGCATAGTTAAGTGTCAGAAGAGAAGCAAGGCGGTAGTGGCGCTTGCCTTTGATCCCAGCCCTCACTGGGGAGACAGAGGCACGTGGGTCTCTGAGTATGAGGCCAGCCTGGTCTACAGTATGAGTTCCAGGACAGCCAGGGCTACATGGAAAAATCCTGTTTCAAAAAACCAGAAAAAAAGGTGTCATAAAAGACTTTTTAAAAAGATTTATTTACTTTATTATTTTATGTGCATGAGTATTTTGCCTACATGTATGCATATGTGCCTAGTGCCTACAGAGATCAGAAATTGGGTTCCCTGGGACTGGAATTATAGTTGTGAGCTGCCATGTGGGTGCTGGGAATTGAACCTGGGTCCTCTAGAAGAGCAAAGTACTCTTTACCAATGAGCCATCTCTCCAGACCAAGAATTCTTAATGCAATACAATGAAAGATACTTACACTACCTAAACTGTATACTGGAACCATCCAAAGAATCCTACAGAAAGTAAAACATAAAAAACACTTAATATGTTTATGATTTAAGTCAGTCAATAGTAGTAATAGCAAATACATTAAGATTTGACCTCATAATAGGTTTTTGAAGTTTGGGTTGTGTGAAATGCACCAAGTGTTGCAGAATCCCCCAGAAGGACACTTGTACCGTCACCAGCATGAAGATACCAGCAATAAACCACGCTTTAGTGTGTACTCCAACCTTGAAAAACAAAAGAACACATTGGTTTAGATTCTGATATTAAAACTATAAAGATCAATATTTTTGTCTTAAATTTTCATTAGATTACTAATACTGCTTTGTATTTCCCAAATAATTAGTAGCAATTAAAAAAAGATTTACTTTTTAGTAAATTCTATGTATGTGTCTGTGTGAATATGCGCATGTGTGAGTGTGGGTACCTGCTGAGGTCAGAAGAGGGTGTTACAGAGTGTGGTAGCACACACCTTTAGTCCCAGTAACTTGGGAGGCAGAAGGTCTCTGTGAGCTCCAGGACAGCCTGACAAAAGAACCCTCCTCCTCCTCTTCCTCAAAAAAAAAAAAAAAAAAAAAAAAGAACATTTACATGATATTTTGCCCATTCCTAGTGTGTTATTTGCTTTCTGTATCTGATTCTTGTTTGCTGTTTATGAGCTATCTTGAGGAAATGCTCCAGTTAAGCCTCTAACCTTGAACACAAAAACAAAACCTTCCTTTAAACTTCTCAGTCCCCTCCACCTATTGTGCTATCATTTCTCAGGCTCCTTCGGAGTCAAAATCTTCAAAACTCATATATTCTCCGGATTCTAAGTTTCCACCACACATTCGTACTTCAACAATTCTGTTCTGGGTTTGGTCCTTCCAGCTTCAGTGATCACTAAGCTCCCACTGACCTTTCTACTTGTGAAGAGTGACAGGCAGGTTGGCAAGAGTGGACAGTATTCAGAATGTCCCCTTGAAACCCTCCTCCTGGGCATTCACTTCATTGGTTCCTTGTGAATTCCTGGGAAATGTCGGTGCCAGGTCTTTGCTGTTCCTTCTCTGTGTCCTTGATCTCAAGCATTCTTTAACTGCAGACACTGTCTAAAGTCTGACCATTAGTACCTAGGTGTGTTCCCCTTTCAGAGGTCGGAACTTAACCCCTAATGCAAACAGCCATATTTGGAGATAAAGCTGATGGGGACTTAGATGAAATGAGGTCATAGTCTCATAGGGCTGGCGATCTCAAAATGAGATCGTTCAACCACCTGAGGATTCAGCAAGAGTATGGCCATCTGCAACCTGAGAGTACCCTCCCTAGACAGCAACCTTCTGGCCCCCATGATATCTGACTCCAAAATCATTTTCAAGACTGTGACAAAACAAATTCCTCTTGAAGGCACTCAGTTCATGGTATACACATGTGCTTCTGTGTGTGTGAGTGCAGGTGTGCATGTGTGGAGGTCAGAGGTCAGCTCTGGGAAGTCAGCTCTCCTTCCAGCTTAGGAACCAGGGTCTCTTGTTTCTGCTGCTGTGCTGCACAGTGGAGGCTAGCTGGCTGGCAAGCTTCCAGGCAATTCTGTGTCCACCTCTCATCTTGCCATAGATGCCATTCAGGTGGGTTACAGAGAGGGAACTCAGGTGGTCGGGTTTCCTGGTTATTGCTCCACCTGCTGAGCCGTCTTCCACAGCCCAGTTTACGGCCTTTATTATGGCAGAGAGTAGATTAAACAAGACGTGTACCTGCAGTTGAAACTGTTCTGAGGTCCAGACTTGCATATCCAAGTGCATTATTTGACAGGCTCACCCGCACGTCCTCCATTAAACATCCCTGTCAGAACTTGAGGGACTCAACTTGGGGTGTTAGCAGTTTACACCGCAGATTAGAATTGGTCTTAAAGGTTCATGGCACTTTCAAACTACGCTTGAAGCTCACAGCTAAGAGAATACTAAGTGAATTAAGTACTCCAAGGAACACTAAGTGAGGAAATTATATTTATATTATGATTGCTATACCTAAATTTAGGTGGACATATTTTAAATAACAAAAAACTGAACAAATGAGAAATACTTAATGTCATATCATAAGAGTCTTAAATAACTATATGAACTATAATAAGAAAAGCCAACAAAAGTTTAGTGAACAAAATAACCCTACAGACATGTTTGGACACATTATTTAACTAAAATATTTCCACACTCAAAAGCGGGGGTGGGGGGGGGGTGGGGGGGGTGTCATATGCATGGTATGTCATAACTCTTCTAAAATAATAAAGTACTTTCTGGTTATTATTAATAATTCTAAGTTCATTTTATACATATATTACGGATATGTTAGGTATTCAGCTTGTAATACTTTAGTAATGTCACAACATGATGTCATGTTGTGACATCAACAAGTAACAAAAGGCTGCCGGAGAGATGAGTCAGGTAAGGGGCTTGCCTCCAACACTGCACTGATCTCTTGAGCTCAGTCCTCACTCAGCACTCATGATGGAAGGAAAGAACAACTCCCCCAACTGGTCCGTCCTCTGACCTCCACAAGTGGGCCATCCCACGAATACACCAACAACAAATACATAAAAAAAAAAAAGAAACAAATACACGAGGAACTTTTGTAAAACTTTTGCTTTGACTGAGGAGTAACTTCAAGTGGCCAGCATAACTCAGTTGGTAGAATGCTTGCTTGCCTCAAATGAAGAAAGCCCTGGGTTCCATCCCCAGCTTTGAATAAACAGAAGCACTGAGAATGTGGACGTTGGAGGACCATCCTAGGCTACAAAGCAAGTCCCAAAACAGCCGGTCTACATGAGGCTTTATCTCATTAAAGAAACAAATAAAAGATGGAACTTCAAACGTAAAAACAATTAGCAAAGTCCAACTAACGGGAATTCTTTCGTTTCAGGAAGCAGGCTAAAAGCTTATAAAATCCAGAACGTAGCTTTCAAGGTAGTTTATCTGATCTGGTCAAGCCCTATATCTGCACAGCAGATATGATTTCAAGAGTAGTTTTCTGGGAACTGATGGGTACTGGCGAAGCATTCTAAGCAGCAACATTAACTATTTTTCTCCACCCGGTCCCACCTCCACTTGTAGCGGCAAAGTGAGATCAGACGGGTCTGTTTAATGTTCAGAGATGAAGTGTTTTTCTGACCCCCAAGCATTAAAGGCTGACAAAGGGATTCTGTCAAACAGACTAAGAAAGGGTAGAGGTGCTGGACTCTCTTACCTTCTCCTGTTGGTGAAACTTCGAAACACCAAAGGTAACAAAGATCAGCATGCTTACAATATAAATGAGTATGACCAGGGGTCGGATCCATCGCCTCCAGTTTTTCCTATTGCACACACAGGCCATTTTCATCAGTGAAAAAGCACTGAACAGCCAAAAAAAATGAACCAAATCAAGATTTTGGCACTTTCACTTCTTTAGCTGTTTTCTGTGATGTCAGACCTCAGACCTTTATAATTGGGCAGCTACGGAGGAGGGCGTGACTGTAACCAAGGTTACCGAAGGGCGTGGTGGGAGGGATGCCGGGGAGGGTAGTGGAGGACTGTTGGCTTCCCTAACTTGGCTGGTCTTAGTGGATCCTGAGGAGGATTCCGGAAGCTGTAGGGACTGGGGACGTTTCAGAAACACGTGCTGTATTACCCAGACTTTGTTCCATCTAAAGGAAAGCCTTAGTGTGGGACAGAGCGGAACTTGAGACAGGCTTGTTTTCTGAGAAGGCTCCCTGGTTGTCTTTAGGGATGGAATTAGAAACTGGCTGGAAAAACACAGAATAGGAAACCTTTGCTTAGATTTCAGTCAGTTGCTAAAGTTTAGAGCCCTAAGGAGGTATTTCTCTGCATAATTTCTGAACCAAGTAGAAGAATCATTCTAAAAAATAGCTTATTTGGAAGTAACTGCCAATATGAAATGTTCACATTTGAAACGTGTGTTAAAAAGTCCTACTCATTTAGAATTCAAAAAGTTGGAATTCTGACACCACATTCTGTGCACTCAAAGCTTTCAGTTGTATAGGTTTGCAGAGCAAATAAATGGCAAACGGGATCATACGGTCTCTCTAAATCAAGGGAGCAAGCAAACATCTGTGTCTCAATTAGACACGTGAATATATATGGCCTATATCGTCATCAACACTATCCTACATTCTTTACCTACAAGTGTTAGCTTTACGTGGTGCTGTATTATTCATTAAGCAGCACTGTTTACTGTGAGAGAAAAGCCACTGCTGTGGGATGGTCTGTTTGTCAAGTGTGTTGCTAATTAGTCAATAAATAAAACACTGATTGGCCATTGGCTAGGCAGGAAGTGTAGGTGGGACAAGGAGGAGAATAAAGCTGGGAAGTGGAAGGCTGAGTCAGAGAGACACTGCCAGCCACCACGATGACAAACAGCATGTGAAGATGCCGGTAAGCCACGAGCCATGTGGCAAGGTATAGATTAATGGAAATGGATTAATTTAAGCTGTAAGAACAGTTAGCAAGAAGCCTGCCACGGTCATACAGTTTGTAACCAATATAAGTCTCTGTGTTTACTTGGTCGGGTCTGAGTGGCTGTGGGACTGGCAGGTGAGAGAGATTTGTCCTGACTGTGGGCAAGCAGGAAAACTCTAGCTACAACCCACTGTAGGAGTTTATTAGGAGAAGGAACAGAGGGGAATGTGCTTTAGGCCTATGGAAGGTTATGCATGGAGAGAGAGGAAGAAGGAGAAGAAGAGGGGAGGAGTCTGTGACCTGCTTTTTATGGATGCCCCCGTACATGAACATTTGGCCTTAGGAGCTCTGCCATGCGTGCACATAGACTGTGTGATCACACTGTGTAAATTACACCACCATGCAGCTCAGGGATTATATAGGACATAAGGGATGACTAAGCCTCTTGCTTGGTTACTGAACACGTGTGGTCATGTAGCAACAATATGAGTTGATCTGCACAAAAGTACCGAGAGACAGGCAGTTTTCTGTTTCACAGATGAGAAGTTTCAAGTGATTGATTTGCCCAAACATTAGCTGTTTTCTCTGACCTTGGAGTCTGCTTGATGTTTAAATATTTGGTTTGTCATCATCTGCAACCAGGGAAATTCTGCCTTTTGGCCACGTGGGCAAAATGCTGTGGCCCCAAGTCTCCCAGAGATACAGATGGAATAGTGTATTCTTGTCACACTGTGACCCAGAGCCTGGAGACTGACTTCCACAGTCTTTTTCCCTATTCCTCCATGATCTCTATTTTGCAACTTTTCCTTAAAGGGGCACTACAACTTTTGTGTGGTTGAAACTAAAACAGCTGGTTAGGGGGAATTCCTAATCTTTAGTGAATACCTTGTGTATTGTTAAAGTTCAGAAAATAAGAGAAACTCTTGCTCTATAACCAAATGTCATTACTATTTACTTCTTGGAAATGACAGTCTAGCAGGGGCTGTTTCTGTATGTTCAGCCACACACACTCATTGCTGCCTGCAGTCATCTTCCCCGTTCTTTCTCATGGAAGACCATTTTTAACATAATTTCTGAAAGCTGTCTCAAATGCTCTAGCACCATCCTTCATGTTTTGTTACCGCCATTAAATGTTTGTCTGTTTTTCTTAGACTGTGAGTTTCTCAGAAAAAGCTAAAATTCTTGAATTATTAAGAGCCATTATTAAAAACCAAGGCAATGAAGAGACAAAGGTGTCAGATGCAGACGTGACTCTGCATGTGTTTTTGAGCTGGAATTCATTTTTGATGAAACATCTAGACAGCAACAGAGAAATCAGAGATAGTGAGTTTTTCATTTAAATATGTTCACTCATAAAGGCTCTGCTTTATTTTGAAGATGTCCTTCCTTCCTTCTTCCTTCCTTCTTTCCCTCGCCCTTCCTTCCTTCCCTCCCTCCCTCCCTCTCTCCCTCTTTCCTCCCTCCCTCCCTCCCTTCCTTCTTCTCTTCCTTCCTTCCTTTTCTTTATTTTTCCCTTTCATTCCTGACAGTCTCTCTGTGTAGTCCAGACTGTCCTGGAACTCACAGACACCCACCTGTTTCTGCTTCCTCAGGGCTAGGATTAAAAGTGTGTGCCACCATGCCCCACAGTTGATAGTCACTGATTTTAAAGCAAGATCTGCTGACTTTACAGGGCTCTGTGATGAATTCAGAGAGAGAGAACAAGGGCCTGTAAAGCCAGGGCTGAAAATAAAGGCCTCAGCTGTGTCACTCGGTACATAGAGGCTGGAGGCCCTGGCCCCTTGCTTTTGTTCTACTCTGGTTTCTCGTGAAATCTTCTAATTCTCGCCTGAGTAGCTGCATCTTTGCCCTTGCCTAGCATGTTTCTAATGTAGAAGTTCTGATCCCCCCATATCCTCAGCAAAGAAATATTATATATATATAATATTACATTAATATAATATAATATTATACTAGAGAGAGAGAAATAGAGACACACACACACACACACACACACACACACACACAGAGAGAGAGAGAGAGAGAGAGAGAGAGAGAGAGAGAGAGAGAGAGAGAGAGAGAGAGAGTCTGTATATAGCCCTGGCTGTCCTAGAGTTTGCTCTGTAGACCAGGCTGGCCTTGAACTCAGAGATCTGCCTGCCTCTGCCATCCAAGTGCTGGGATTAGAGGTGTGTAATTGCACCCAGCAGTGATAGCAAAGATACCTAACTATTCTATTTCTTAGGTATTTCAGCCCTCAGAAGAAAAAGGAAGGGAAAAGTATGCATGCCCACACAGTTTAATTGTAGACATTTGTGTATTCTGTGACAGCTGTATCTGTTTTCCAAAATTTAAGATACAGATTAAAGTATCTCAGACACTTCTGTGAGCTCCAGCAGCCTGTGTTCTGTCGGCACACACACTGGGAGCTGTAATCCTAGGTCAGTCGCCTGTGTTTCTGACCTGGATTTATGCTTCTCCTTGGTCTTGATTTCTTCATTCCAGACACCATCCCCACATTCGCAGAACTTATCTGAACAGTTTCTGATGGCTTCCTATGCTTTACAAGCTTTACTTTTCCAGTTTTTCCTCTGGTTTACTTCCCCGGCACACGCACTTTTACCCTGGGTTTTGTTTGTTCCTTGGTTAAACCTCTGAGATAAATATTTAAATGAATATTTGAATTTTCCTTGCCCTTAACCTCAAGGTGTGTTACTAGAGATACTGGATCCATGACTATCGGCTTCTCTAGTTTCCTCACAACAAAACTGACAAAGTGCCTTCTCCTGCCCGGTAGATTTCTGTAATGAAGGTGATTAGCTGAGGATGGGATACTGTGAAGGTGTAAACAACCTACTGTAGTAATAAATTACCTCGTGTAAAAATTAGTACTCTCTAGACGGCTTTCCAGCCTTCTTCCTTCCTTCCCTTCCTTTCTGCTCCTGTCCTCTCCTCTCCCCTTCCCTCCTCTCTCTCTCTTTCTGGCTCTCTTGTATCCCAGGCTGACCTCAAACTTGCTACATATCCAAGATCCTTGAACTTCTGATTCTTCTCTATCTCCCAAGTCCTGGGGTTAAAGGGCCGCAGTGCCAAGGGCAGTTCATGCAGTGCTGGGATTGCACCTGGTGCTTCACGTGTGCTGGACGACTGCTTTATCGACTGAGCACTAACTACAGCCCAGCTCTTATTTATTTCCACCAGCGTTTTGTTTTCAGACCAATTTAAGTGACACTTGTCAAGCATCAAGGTGCAAGCTAAAAGAAATGAAAACAAAACCCCTGACCCTGTGTGTGTGTCTTGAGACAGGGTCTCATTCTGTATCTCAGGCTGGTCCCAAGCGTTGTAATTCTCCTGCCTTAGCCTCCCGAGGGTTGGAATTGCAGATTTGAGCCATCACATCTGATTTGGGAAAAATCCTATTAACTTAGCAGAAATTGTGTTACCTAGAAAAGTTGAGAGGAAAAGTTTTTGTGGCAAGGATGATGATTCCGTATATTATAAAAAAAAAAAAACATGAGAAATGAAAAAGTTATACTGAAAATTTTTATGATTTTAAATAAAAATGAAATGTTATTTGTGCATTACACGGTGACCCCCAAAGAAATCTTTGACTTGTACAAGCAAGGGGAGATGTTAATCCTGCCAGAGGAGAATAAGACCACTACCACAATTTTGAGCCAAATTTGAAGCAAGCTTTAATTAGACACTGACTAGGACAATGGACTCTGGCCAGGTCCATTCCTGGATTTCCAGAAAATGGCCAGGAGTCACATTTTGCAGAGGCTTAAAAAGACAAACCCATAAGGCCACAGTATTTCCCATCAGGTCCAGTCAGTGGCAAGCATATAGCTTGGCATACTACTTCCTCCCTGTGTACCTCTTGCCTATGTCCAATCAGGGCAAGCATACATCCTGATGCACTTCCTGTCTGCATGCCTCTTGCCCACATGATCAAGCACATCCAGTGCAGTTAGGTCAACCAAACTTGTTTAGGGGAATTTAATCCCAGCACTCAGGAGGCAGAGCCAGGCAGATCTCTGTGAGTTCAAGGGCAACCTGGTCTACAGAGTGAGATCCAGGACAGGCACCAAAAAAACTACACAAAGAAACACTGTCTCAAAAACCAACCAAGCAACAAAACAAAACAAAACAAAACAAAACAAAAACTGAAATGTGACTTTGGCTCTCACAAAAGATTAGAGGGAGGGTTTTGTGCTAATGTGAAGAGTGAGTTTTGTCTTCAACTATGAGGAGAATGCTCTTTGGAGGTGGAAGTTTTGCCTTTACTTTTCTCACATATGTTGGGCTGCTGAGTGCCCTTGTGTAAGTAAACACATAAGCATACATCCTGAATGGTCTCATTTACGTGACATGAGTGTGTGCACATGTGTCCTGCATTTGGAAGTGAGTGCTCTGTGTGTTCCGTGCTGTGAATGGAGTCCACCAGGCTTAGCTAGTGCAAACAATACCTGCTTATGTAACATCTTCCCTCTGTAGATAAGGGTTGGAGTTGACTCCTCCTCCTCTTCCTCCTCCTCCTCCTTCTTCTCTTCCTCTTCCTCCTTCTCTTCCTCCTCCTCCTCTTCCTCTTCTTTCTCCTTCTTCTTGGTTTTTGAGACAGGCTTTCTCTTTGAGTCTACTTGTTCTTCTTTCTATAGGAAATGTGAGTGATTAAGCACTCCCCTTATTGGCAGTGCTACTGTGGGAAGCTGTGGAACTTTTGGAAGTAGAACCTGGCTGGCAGAAGTAGGGTGCTTGGGGACATGCCTTGAAGGTTACACTTCTTCTCAGTTTGTGTCTCCTCCCTCTGCTTCTTGATGTTCTTCCCAAGTTCATGGAGTCCGGCAGCCATGGAACCCTCAGAAACTGTGAGCCAAAAGCTTTTTTCATGGTAAGTCTTTCTGCATCAGGATTTTGCTGCAGTCATGGAGAAACAACTAATATCTTGTACAGTATATGTTCTGCTGTGTACTTCCCATGTTCCTCTCCTGGAAAAAGAGGAAAAGAGGGGAACACTAGCTTGTGTTTTCCTTTCCAACTTGGTCATTTCCTGGAACCATCTCTAGGTCAGGATAAAAATCAGTCAGAGCTTTCAGTGCTCCCACATTCTCAGAGTTGTCCCCAGGAAGAAAGACTTGAGGGACACGGTGTCTTGCTTGCTTGTAATTTTTTTGCTGTCATAATAAAAACCATTGACTTGGTGGCTTAAATGTTTGTTCATTTTATTTCTTTGTTGCAGAAGTCAGAATCTGGGGCAATGGGTCTCAGAGGGCTGAAAACAAGAGGTTGACAGCACTGTATTATTTTCTGGATGCTCTAGGGGAGAATTCCTCTTCTTGTTCACTGGAGTCATTGTCAGAACCCTGTTCCTTCCTTTCTGGACAACAGCTGCCGACAGTTCAGAGTTTTCAGAGAATGTACACACTCCTTGTGAAGAGGTCTAACAACATGAGTGCAGCCATGATAGGCTGCAGACTAACAATATTGGGACTAGGCCTCACCATTACAATAACCAGGAAAAGCCACAAACTGTACCCTGTGGGGGACCAATCAGAATTGAGACAAACAAGTACTAGATGCTCCAGAACATTAAGGACAGCTTACATCACTTGTATATCAGTTGCTAATTTCCTTGCAGCAATGCCAGTATCAATCCTTGTTTGACAAGACTTCTGTGCCCCACTCCTACCCAGTCAGGAGTTCAAACCCCATCTGAATCTGGAATTCCCCTACCCCCACAATCCTTTACTTTTTAAAAACCCTGCCATAACTGAGCTCAGGGCTTTTCCTGATCCAGCCGCTGTGTTGGAACAGACAGAGAGTCCAAGCTCAAGCTTGCAATAAAGGCTCTTTGCTTTTGTATATGAACTCAGACTCCTGGTGGTCTCTGGGGAGCTCATGATGTGGGCAGGACACTTGCTATTGATCTGTCTCCTCCAACTTTGAAGCCAGCAACAGGAGATACTTATTCCTCCATCTTACACTTTTTTGTTTTTATTTTTGAGACAGGTTCTCATTATGTGGGTCCTAGATATACTGGAACTCACCACATAGACCAGACTGTCCTTGAGCTCATGGAGATCTGCCTGCCTCAGCCTCCCGAGTGCTGAGATTAAAAGTGTGTGCCACCACGTCTGGCATTTTATTTATTTATTTATTTGTTTTATTTGTGTGTATTATGTCCATGTACCACAGTGCATTGGTGGAAGCCAGAGGACAACTTGGGGGGGGAGATTGGGTCTCTCCTTCTGCTATGTGGGTCCCAAGGATCAGACTGAAGCTTGGTGGCAAGTGTCTTTATCCTGGGAACCATGTCCTGGCTTCATATCTTGAGGTTCCTAATCAACCTGCAAAATCCTTTTTGTCCTGAAAGATAACATAGTCACATGTGCAGAAATCTTTGGAGATTCATTGTTCAGTCTAACACACCTAGTGACATTCAAAATGATGTCACTTGGAAACAGTCTTCCACTTCCACCCCTCTGTCAGCACTCAGCTGTATATGTAATGCATCATTATCCAGGCTTTGTGCCTTGTGCATTCACTGGAAAGTGTCTGGGGCTGGAGAGATGGCTCAGCCATTAAAGGCTAGGCTCACAGCCAAGAAGAGAAGTGTCTAAAGACAACTCTTTTATAGCATACAGGATAAGAGGAGGGACACAGTTAAAGGGAAGGGGATGAGTAGGGTTTTCTTTCTTCTCCCTAGATGGAAGAATATAGCAACTCATGTGGTACAGAGAAAGAATGGTAACATCTCATTGGCTATGAAGTACAATCAATGGCTGGCCCAATGAGTATCCACTTTTCATAGGAGAAGGAATAGCTTGAGATCTGCCTTGCAATAGCTAAGAACTAAGCACATGTACAGACAGGTGAAGGCCAGATATACTGCTGAGGAGCCCTGCACACATACACATGTGCACACACTTCAGACACACATGTATGTATATACATGTGTGTATACATAAATGCACTTGCAGCTAACCAGTAGTATATCAGTCTGATTTCCTGCTTGTGGAGGGAGGGTTATTATGAAAGGAATAACCATGTCCTGTGGCCTTTAAAACTCATTCCAGAGGGCTAGAGAGATGGCTCAGAGGTTAAGAGCACTGGGTGCTCTTCCAGAGGTCCTGAATTCAATCCCAGAACCCTCATGATGGCTTACAACCATCTATAATGAGATATGATCCCCTCTGCTGGTGTGCAGGCATACATGCAGGCAGATTACTGTGTACATAATAAATAAATCTTAAAAAAAAAAACAGGGTTGGGGGTTTAGCTCAGTGGTAGAGAGCTTGCCTAGCAAGCTCAAGGCCCTGGGTTCGGTCCTCAGCTCTGGGGTGGGAGGAACCCTCCTTCCACATGACATATTATGCTAGTAAATCATAAGCAACATAACCCATAAGAGGCTGTGGGGAAGGGCTCCTTCCCTCTGTTTGGTGGTGGCTATGAGGTAAGCCAACATGGGTACAAACAAGAAAATCCAGGAACTATGGAGAAGGAAGCAGTCTGATGAGATGTGCTTTCTTCTTAGAGTCCTCTGCTGATGCCTCTCTGTACTCTTCAGGGCTCTCACTCCACCCAGGCAGATAAAGTGTGAGACTGGAAAAGATGGCCACACCAAGACAAGTCCCATAAGGAAGTGCACCATATGACTGTAAACTGCTAATCCTAAAGGTGGGCATACAGCAAGCCTGAGTGGCTGGAATTCTCGCTGGGTTGAAGATTCCTGGTAGAGACTCAGAGCTTCTCCTCATTGATAGAGACCATAAAGGTAGAACTCTTGATCCCAAGTGCACCAGCAGCCTAGACCACCAGCACAGGAAGATGCATGGGTTTGATATCGACCAGCCCAAAAGCCACAAAACCCACCATGCATCCTTGCTGAGAGTAGCTTGGGGAAGGAGTAGAATGCCCACTTTCACTGTTACTGCTAATATAAGCAGTGCCTATGAATCACACCTTGAGCAGTTTAGTTTGGACAGCAAACAGGTAGGGTAGTAATGTCTGTATCTGCTTGGAACATCCTGTTTGGCCAGTAAAAGACTGACGGGCCTGGCAGATGACTCAATGGCTAAGAGTGAATGCTGGAGAGATGGCTCAGTGGTTAAAAGCACTGACCGTTCTTCCAGAGGTCCCAGGTTCAATTCCCAGCACCCACATGGCAGCTCACACAACTGTCTGTAGCTCCAGTTCCAGGGGACCCGACACCCTCACACAGACATACATACAGACAAGACACCAGTGCACATAAATTAAAAGAAAAAGAGTGCATACTTTTGCAGAGGATGAATTTCAGCTTCCAGCACTGATGTCAGGTAGCTCACAACTGCCTGTAATTCCAGCTATGGAGAATCCAACTCTCACTTCTGGACTCTGAGCAACTGCCCTCGTGTGCACACACAAAGAAAATTAGAATAATAGTAATAAAATTAAAAAGGATAGGAAGTAAATCCTATGAAAGTTCAGGGCCCTACCTCTTTGATGTTTCAAGGAGTCCAGGGGCCTGAGGCACAGTCAGAAATCCTTTCTTTTCTTTCTTTTTTTTTTTTTAAGATTTTTTTTAAATTTATTATGTACACAGAGGAGGGCGCCAGATCTCATTACAGATGGCTGTGAGCCACCATGTGGTTGCTAGGAATGGAACTCAGGACCTCTGGAAGAGCAGTTGGTGCTCTTAACCTCTGAGCCATCTCTCTAGCCCCGGAAATCCTTTCTATGGAGAGCAGGTCGTAGCATCTCCCACAATACTCCACAGAGAAATACAGCATGTGACAAGCCTCCTTGGGTTCTGATGAGAACATAGACCACATTTGGGCCCATTGCACCAAGCTATGACGACCCATAATGCTCCTGCTTGAAGTGAACCCCTGGATGAGGACAAACCGCGTGTCTGGGCCAGCCCGTCCAACATCACTGGACGTGCATAAGCAGCAAAGGTGTCGCTTGGAGACCGCCAAACTGCAGAGAAAGCACTGTTGGCTGTGGAAGAAGCCCACACTGTCGCTATTCCTCATTTGAAAAGCTGCTCTTAGCTCACTGCTGGGTCCTGATAGAAGTGAAACGTCACACCTGGGGACAGTAAGTGACCAGGCAGCCTGAACCACCAAAACCCAGCTATTGTCACTAAACGGTAAAACTGGGCACACTCATCAACATTCCATTATAAAACAAGCAGCAATTAGACAATCCCAGCAGGACCAGGAAGCATTCTTTTTTATTTTAATATGGAACGCTTCATGAATTTGTGTGTTATCCTTGTGCAGGGGCCATGCTAATTTTCTCTGTATCATTCCAGTTGTAGTATATGTGCTGCTGAAGCAAACACCAGAACATGCTCTTAAAAACACAAGCAAGAAGAGTTAGTGAAAACAAGCTCTTAATCAAGAGCTTGGAACAGGGACACCTTTAATCCCAACACCTGAGGAAGGAGCCGGTTTTGTGAGACGAGACCAGAATGGATCTGAACACTGTCTGAGGCCAACCCAGGGCCCAGCTGCTGATCCTGCAAAACCCAACAACTTGGAGGTGTTGGTGAGACTACCCTGCTCAGCTGAAATCCATCTGGGAGAGGATTCAGAATCCTACAGTTTGAAGTCTGAGGAAACAAGATCAGCTGGGGAGTTGATGAATGAGCACACAAAAGAAGGCCCCACCCAGCCACCCAACCAGATCACCGGAATCGTATGTATGTACTTTACCAACTGAGAACAGGTAAGCTCCCATCTCCAGACCTACAGATCAGGTCTCTAGCCCCTAGGCCCTACCCATCGGAGTCCCAGTGACCAGACAGTTACCTTTCCCTGCTCTCCCACCAACCCCCCCTCCAAAAAAAAGAACAAAAAACAAACAAAAAAAGTAACACCTCCAAACCTAACAACCACTGAAACCATAAGCACACCCTACACCAACTGGGAACAACTGCTCCCAGAGACAGAACCCACAAACACTGCTAAGCTGCTCCTGAAGAAACAGAGCCCAACAGCACCAATTTAACCAAGAACTCCTAGTGAACCAAGACTAACAATTAGAACAAGAGAGGCACCTTCAGACACAGACACTGCCTGAGAGATGAGTAGACGCCAGTGCAAAAATACAGGCAACAACATAAAGACCTATATGACACCATCAGAACCTAGTGATTCTACACCTGCAAGACCTGAACATACCAAGGCAGAAGAAACAGAAGAAATCTCTCCTAAAAATGACGTTAAGATGATAGAGGCCCTTAAAGAAGAAATAAAAAATTCCCTTAAAGAGGAAATAAAAAATTCCCTTAAAGAGGAAATGAAAAACTCCCTTAAAGAGGAAATAAAAATTCCCTTAAAGAGATGGAAGAAAAAACAAACAAAAAATTGGAAGAACTCAAAGAGAGCCAAGAAAAAGTAATTAAACAGATGAAGGAAACAATCCAAGATCTGAAAAATGAAATTGAGACAATAAAGAAAACACAAACTGAGGGAATGCTGGAAATAGAAATCCTGACTAAATGAACAGGAACTACAGAAACAAGCATAACCAACTGAATGCAAGAGATGGAACAGAGAATCTCTGACACTGAAGACACAATAGAGAAAACAGATGTGTCAATCAAAGAAAACACTAAAACCAAAAAAGTTGTAACACAAAACGTCCAAGAAATTTGGGACACCATGAAAAGACCAAACCTAAGAATAATAGGGATAGAAGAAGTAGAAGAATACCAACTCAAAGGCACAGAAAATATATTCCACAAAATCATAGAAGAAAAATTTCCTAACCTAAAGAAAGAAATACCTATGAAGATACAAGAAGCTTACAGAATACCAAATAGGTTAGATGCAAAAAAAAATTCCCCTCACCACATAATAATCAAAACACTAAACATACAGAACAAAGAAAAAATATTAAGAGCAGCAAAGGAAAAAGACCAAGTAACATATAAAGGCAAACCCATCAGAATAACACCAGACTTCTCAATAGAGACTATGAAAGCTAGAAGGTCCTGGACAAGTGTTATACAGACAGTAAGAGACCACACATGCCAACCCAGACTATTATACCCAGCAAAACTCTCAATCACCATAGACGGAGTAAACAAAATATTCCATGATAAAACCAGATTTAATAAATACCTGTCCACAAATCCAGCCCTACAGAAAGCAATAGAAGGATAAATCCGGGGCTGGAGAGATGGCTCAGAGGTTAAGAGCACTGCTTGTTCTTCCAAAGGTCCTGAGTTCAATTCCCAGCAACCACATGGTAGCTCACAACCATCTGTAATGAGATCTGGTGCCCTCTTCTGGCTTGCAGGGATATGTGCAAACAGAACACTGTATACATAATAAATAAATAAATCTTTAAAAAAAATGTAAAATCAAATTAACATTTGCATAGCATATATTTAAAAAAAAAAAGAAGGATAAATCCAACCGAAAGAAGCTAAACACACCCATGAAAACTCAGGCAATAGATAATCCCACACCAACAAACACCAAAGAAGGACAACACAACATGACCACAAAAAAAAAAAAAAACAAACAAACCAGGAATTAACAACCACTGGTCATTAATATCCATCAATATCAATGGTCTCAACTCACCTATAAAAAGACACAGACTAACAGAATGGATAAGAAAACAGGATCCATCCATCTGCTGCATACAAGAAACACACCTTAACTTCAAAGACAGACACTACCTCAGAGTAAAGGGCTGGGAAAAGGCTTTCCAAGCAAATGGACCTAAGAAACAAGCTGGTGTAGCTATCCTAATATCTAATAAAATAGACTTCAAACTAAAATCAATCGAAATAATTCAGGAAGGACATTACATATTTATCACAGGGCAAATCTGCCAAGATGAAGTCTCAATTCTGAACATTTATGCCCCAAATACAAGGCACCCACATTCATAAAAGAAACATTACTAAAGCTTAAAATGCACATCAAACCCCACACATTAGTAGTGGGAGATTTCAACACACCACTCTCATCAAAAGACAGATCTACCAGACTGAAATTTAACAAAGAAATAAAGGACCTAACAGATGTTATGACACAAATGGACTCAATAGATATCTATAGAACATTTCATCCTAACACAAAAGATGAACCTTCTTCTCAGCACCCCAGAGAACCTTCTCAAAAATTGACCACATGCTTGGTCACAAAACAAATCTCAACAGATACAAAAAACATTGGAATAACCTCCTGTATCTTATAGGACCACCATGCCTTAAAGTTAGATTTCAACAACAACAAAAACTATAGAAAGCCTACAATCTCAACTGAAACATCAATGGGTCAAGGAAGAAATAAAGAAAGAAATTAAAGATTTCCTAGAATTCAATGAAAATGAAAGTACAACATACCCAAACTTATGGGACACTATGCAAGCAGTGCTAAGAGGAAAATACATGGCTCTAAATGCACACATAAAGAAGATGGAGAAATCTCGTACAAATGGATTAACAGCACACCTGAATGCTCTAGAACAAAAAGAAACAAACTCACCCAGGAGAAATAGGCACCAAGAAATAATAAAATTGAGGGCTGAAATCAATAAAATAGAAACCAAGAGAACAATACAAAAAAATCAATGAAACAAAGAGTTGGTTCTTTGAAAAAAATCAACAAGATAGACAAACCCCTATCCAAATTAAACAAAAGGCAAAGAGAGAGAGAGAGCATCCAAATTAACAAAATCAGAAAAGAAAAGGGAGACATAACAACAGACAACAAGGAAATCCAGAGAATCATACTTCAAAAACCTGTGCGCTACAAAAATGGAAAATCTAAAAGAAATGGACAATTTTCTGGACAGATACTACATCCCAAAATTAAATCAAGACCAGATAAACCATTTAAATAGAACAATAACCCCTAAAGAAATAGAAACAGTCATCAAAAGTCTCCCAACCAAAAAAAAAGCCCAGGACCAGATGGTTTCAGTGAAGAATTCTACCAGACTTTCAAAGAAGAACTAATAACAATACTCTTCAAATTGTTCCACACAGCCGGGTGGTGGTGGTGCACGCCTGCAATCCTAGCACTCAGGAGGCAGAGGCAGGCAGATCTCTGTGAGTTCGAGGCCAGCCTGGTCTACAGAGCTAGTCCAGGACAGGCTCCAAAGCTACAGAGAAACCCTGTCTCGAAAAACCAAAAAAAATTGTTCGACACAATAGAAACAGAAGGAACACTACCAAACTCTTTTTATGAGGCTACAATTACCCTGATACCCAAACTACACAAAGATGCAACAAAGAAAGAGAATTACAGACCAATCTCCCTCATGAACATTGATGCAAAAATACTCAACAAAATATTGGCAAACAGAATACATCAAAAAAAAATTATCCATCATGACCAAGTAGGTTTCATCCCAGGGATGCAAGGATGGTTCAACATACGAAAATCTATTAATATAATACATCATATAAACAAATTGAAAGAAAAAACCCACATGATCATCTCATTAGATGCTGAAAAAGCCTTTGACAAAATCCAACACCCCTTCATGATAAAGGTCTTAGAGAGATCAGGAATACAAGGAACATTCCTAAACATAATAAAAGCAACTTACAGCAAGCCGACAGCCAACATCAAATTAAACGGAGAGAAACTCAAAGCGATACCACTAAAATCAGGAACAAGACAAGGCTGTCCACTCTCCCCATATTTATTCAATATAGTACTAGAAGTTCTAGCTAGAGCAATAAGACAACAAAAGGATATCCAAGGGATACTAATTGGAAAGGAAGAAGTCAAACTTTCACTATTTGTAGATGATGTGATAGTATACATTAGTGACCCCAAAAATTCTACCAGGGAACTCCTACAGCTCATAAACTCCTTCAGTAATGTGGCAGGATACAAGATCAACTCAAAAAAATCAATAGCCCTCCTATACACAAATGACAAAAGGGCTGAGAAAGAAGTCAGAGAAACATCACCCTTTACAATAGCCACAAAAAATATAAAATACTTTGGGATAACACTAACTAAACAAGTGAAGGACCTTTTTGATAAGAACTTTAAATCTCTAAAGAAAGAAATTGAAGAAGATATCAGAAAATGGAAGGATCTCCCATGCTCATGGATAGGTAGGATTAACATAGTAAAAATGACAATCTTATCAAAAACAATCTACAGATTCAATGCAATCCCCATCAAAATCCCAACACAATTCTTCACAAACTTGGAAAGAAAAATACTCAACTTCATATGGAAAAACAAAAGACCCAGGATAGCTAAAAGAATCCTGTATGATAAAGCAACCTCTGGAGGAATCACCATCCCTGACTCAAGCTCTACTATAGAGCTATAGTAATAAAAACAGCTTGTTACTGGCATAAAAACTGACATACAGACCAATGGAATCCAATTGAAGACCCTGACATTAATCCACGCACATATGAACACCTGATTTTTGACAGAGAAGCCAAAACTATACAATGGAAAAAAGAAAGTATCTTCAACAAATGGTGCTGGCATAACTGGATGTCAATATGTAAAAGATTACAAATAGATCCATAACTGTCACCATGCACAAAACTCAAGTACCATTTGCTTTTGGATACCATCTTCCAAGGACTCCAATTTGCAGTAAGGCTTGTTAAGGAAGGGAATGGCTCAGTTGCCTTTAGCCTACTAACTATGGGTGGGTTAGGACTTCTGTTGGTCTTTTCTGTGTTGAACACACAGATTGCAAGCCCAGTGCCACTTTGAGATCTTTGGCAGCAGTTAACTCTGCAGCTCACCCACGATTGAGCCTGTATGATAATGAGTATTCAGAGATGGGTAATACCTGGGGGGGGGGCGCTCACCAACCTAAGACAGAGCGCCTGTGTAGCCTGGGCAGGCATCTCCATGATGGGTAAGGTGACCTGCTGACATCCCACGCAACCTAAGTCAGAAGCTCATTTATTAGTAAAAGGGGGGACCTGTAGGACCCTGGCCCCCGTTTTGGGTAACTTGCCTTGCTTGCTGACCTTGACCTTGATATCCTCCCTATGCTAATTCCCTTCTGGGTTCCACCCTCCTGAATGCTTAAGGGAAGTTCCTTGTCTGCATAATGGGCGTTAACACCTTAGATGCAAGATTGTAAAACATAGGTATCGAGCTTCTGCCCTCCGGGGTTCTCCCATTGTGCTGTAAGCCTGTATTTAAGACCTCCTCCCTCCTTCAATAAATGGCATTGGGCATTAAAAAAAAAAAAAGAAAGAAAGAAAGAAAGCCGAGCAAGCCATAGGAAGAAGACAAAAAAAAAAAATAAAACAAACAAACAAACAAACAAATGTAGCATGAATCTTAGAGAGTCTTATTAATAAAATCAAACCCGAGGCAAGTTATTGGGGTCAATGCTGGTAGATCAGAGAAACAGAACAAGCCACAGCTATCTCACCTTGCCAATTCCTCAGCTGGTCCTGTTTCCTCAGACTGGAAGCCTGAGTCCTCATCCAGAATGAATCTCAGCTGAACTGTGTTGCTCCAAAGCCTGAAAGTTTAACCAGCCAAATGCTTCTAGTTCCTGGTCCTCACGCCTTATATATCTTTCTGCCTTCTACCACCACTCCCTGGGATTAAAGGCTCACTCCCTGGGATTACAGTTGTGAGTCACCATGCCTGGCTCTTTCCAATGTGGCCTTGAACTCACAGAGATCCCAGATGGATTTCTGCCTCTGGAATGCTAGGATTAAAGGCGTGTGCTACCACTGCCTAACTTCTATGTTTAATATTGTGGCTGCTTTGTCTCTGACCCCAGATAAGTTTATTAGCATGCACAATATTTGGGGGAATACAATACCACAAACAAACAAACAAACAAGCAAACAAAAAACCCTGATGGATCCTCCCAGCATTCTCTTCCTGGAGTCCAGGAAGCCATGCTAACAGAACAGGTGGTTCCACACTGAAAGTAGCCAAGCCCTGACATTTCCTTCACATAATATAAAGAAAAGAATTTTTATTTTATTTTTTATGTGTGTGGGTGCGTTGTCTGCAGGAATGTATGTGCCTGCTGCCCATGGAGGACAGAAGAGGGCATCAGATTCCCTGAAACTGGAGTTAGGAATGGATGTGAGCTGCCATGTGGTGACTGGGAGCAAACCCAGGTCCTCTGGAAAAGCAGTCAGTGTTAACTACCATCTCCCCAGCCCTGGAGGAAAGAACTTAAAGACCAGGAAGAGAGGGGCACGGGAGTGGATTTTTCATGTGTTGCTAACCTAGGCGTCAAGTTCTGCCTTTATTTCTCCAAATGGGGCCCGAGAAAAGCATTGGTAAAAGAAGTGCTGTGGCCTTCACACTGCTTTAGAGGCCATTTCCTGTGATTGTGGCTGCTACTGGAGAGCAGTGTAATGAGTTTAGGCTCTCTAATCAATGAAGGCGGGAGGACAGAGACAGAAAAAACCAACGAGCGAGCGAAACTTCATGGCCCAGAGTATCTCGAGGGAAAGTGGTTACAGTTGTATAGGGCAGCAGGTCTGATACAAAATGACCCAACTTCAGGATGGAAACTAATCAAAGGATGCCATTGGCTGGCAAGGGCTGTGAAGGGCATGAGATATGATTCTGTGTGTGTTGTGCCCAGATCGCAACCCCTAGAGAGACCACCAAGGACGAGCAGGCTGGAATGCAAAAGCAAGGTTTAATTTCGGGAAATGCAATACAAGCCTAGGCAGGGACTTTGTCCAACAGATCCAATGCAGTGGAGGCTGGAGGAAGTGCCCACCTATCTGAAAGCCCAGTTTTTAAAGGAAAAAATCACAAGGTTACATCATTTAGGGGTGCTAGTACGGGTACAATTCTGATTGGCTTGTGTCTAGGAATTCCAGAAATCACAATTCAATTTTCCTTCTAAGGAGGTAGTTGCCCGCCACCATTTCTCATTGGCTGCCCCCAGATGGGGGCATCTGGTGATTACACAGTCACTCTGGAAACTAGGATTGGGACATTCTATGGTCAAGTAGTTGCCTAGGGGGCCAGGGAGAGGACATTCCATAGTCTGGCAGCCATTACCTCCTGACTACCTTGTGACTCTGTACTTTTACACTTCCTGGTTTCTGGAATCTGAACTGACTGGTTTCAGTAACTTCTGGCCTGTTCCAGTAACTTATGGCCTGTAGCTAAAAAGGAGCAGTCTTAGGCCTTTAGTTTTGGGGTGAAAGCATTTTGGTCTTATTTTGGTTCCACATGTGCAAGGTGCTGTACTTTGAGTGATGAATGTCTCCCAAAGGCCCATATGTTGAAAGGCTTGGTCTCTAGGATGGTGCTACTGGGCAGTGGTGGTAGGTCCTGAGGACCCCAGGGGCCTGCTCTCAAATGGGCCCCTTCCTGTTATTTGCTTCTTGGCCATGGGATCAGCTGTTTTCTGTGCCCTGTGCATCCTACTGTGGTTTTAACAACAGTGCCAGAGGCCTCAGAATCTATGGGTCCACTCCATCAGCCTTGTCATTTGTGAGCTAAGATATGCCCTTTCTCCTTATTAGTTAGTTATCTGGGGATTTGTTATAGTGACAGGAGACTGACCGACACTTAACCTAGCAAGTTAGCCTCCTACAATTCATAGGTGTTAGCAGAGGACATGAAACACAGGCCGCGTTTACTCATAAGACAGCAGTCAGAATGAACAGGAGCAGGCTTGCATTAGTGCCCCTTGTCTTTCAAGTCCCAAAGGCCGTGTGAAGAGGCCACTTGTATGCTTCAGGTACAGTGGGCATAGCTGAGAAACTCCAAGCTTAGAACGTCCAGTCTTTTCTGGTGAACCACGAGCTAACCTGACCAAGCATGTCCTGGAGGGAGACATTGTCTTCTCTTACAGCTTAGGAAAATCTGTGCTCCCTGCCTGAGGCTGTCTATAAACACCCCTGAAAAAATACTCTAGAATAAAAGCTGATAGAACCCAGGTAACATTGTCCTGGGAATTGCCTCTCAATAAGAATTAAACTAGCCTAACTGGACGTATAACCCAAGTAGTAAAACTAGGACTAAAACTAACTGTAAATCATTTTCAACAGTAATTATACCCACATCCCAGTGTTACACCAATATCTGTCCCTAACCCTAACCACATGAACTTTAAATTTAATGTTCACATGGCTCCATTTTAAGTTTGTATCTAACCCTATTTCTAACACCAACTCTAAGTTTACTCTAAGTCTAAAACTCACCATAACTAAAATCCTAGCAACTAATACTAAAGAAACAAGTTAAAAAAAAGAATTAAACTCAAAAAACAGACTTACTTGCTTCTTCTCTCCCTGCCCCTCCATCTCTGTCACACACACACACAGAGAGAGAGAGAGAGAGAGAGAGAGAGAGAGAGAGAGAGAGAGAGAGAGAGAGAGAGAGGAGAGAGAGAGAGAGAGAGAGAGAGAGAGAGAGAGAGAGAGAGAGAGAGAGAGAGAGAGAGAGAGAGAGAGAGAGAGAGAGAGAGAGAGAGAGAGTACAGTGGGTGGATAGAAAACCAACTCAAGTCAATCTGGCAAAGTTGCTTGCTTGCTCTCCACTCCCCAAGACAGCACATAAACAAAGAGTCATTTTAATAAAAGTGAGGCTGTATAACTTTAAAGAAGAGTTGAGAGATAGTATCAAAGGTCTGTACCCCTCAGGCTCGTCAAGGAAACTATTAATAGAGTAAAGAGAAATAGTCACACTTCTTGTTACTGTCCAACAACTGTTTTTGAATGTATACTAATTGCCCCACAATCTGAAACATGATTTCTGACTATTTCATTCAGGATTCCAGCTAAAAACACATGATAAATTAAATCAACTGAATAGAGGAGAGTTCCGTGGAGGGAGTATTTACAAAGGCGTCAGCAAGGAACACAGAAGCCGTTTGAGACAGTTGTGCAACGTGTCACTAGAATGTGGAGTTAGACAGGTTGTGTGCAAGGCCATCTGAAGACAGGCTGTATGCAAGGCCATCTGAAGGCAGGCAGTGTACAAGGCCATCTGAAGACAGGCTGTGTGCAAGGCCATCTGAAGACAGACTGTGTGCAAGGCCATCTGAAGACAGGCTGTGTGCAAGGCCATCTGAAGGCAGACTGTGTGCAAGGCCATCTGAAGACAGGCTGTGTGCAAGGCCATCTGAAGACAGACTGTGTGCAAGGCCATCTGAAGACAGGCCGTGTGCAAGGCCATCTGAAGGCAGACTGTGTGCAAGGCCACCTGAAGACAGACTGTGTGCAAGGCCATCTGAAGACAGGCCGTGTGCAAGGCCATCTGAACAGAGAGTGTTGACCTGTGCCCAGACACACCCACCAGTGGAGTGGTGTTTTCCACCCATTCTTGCTCTCTGCTGGTGAGATCTAGTAGAATCCAGAGGACAAGGGAACCTGCTGATGGGCCTGGAGCATGGGAGAGAAGAGGAGGGGTGGGCTTGGCATGTCTGTTTCATTGATTCTTTGTATTGTTCTCTTGGTTTCTATTTTATTGATTACAGCCCTCAATTTTATTATTTCCTGGTGTTTATTCCTCCTGGGTGAGTTTGTTTCTTTTTGTTCTAGAGCTTTCAGTTGTGCTGTTAAGTCACTAGTGT
Source organism: Peromyscus eremicus (assembly GCF_949786415.1). NCBI lineage: Eukaryota > Metazoa > Chordata > Mammalia > Rodentia > Cricetidae > Peromyscus > Peromyscus eremicus. The sequence goes on from NC_081420.1 coordinate 121,059,212, forward strand.
GAAATTTCTCCAACTTTTTTATGTGTACATTTAGTGCTATGAATTTTCCTCTTAGCACTGCTTTCATAATATCCCATAAGTTTGGGTATGTTGTACTTTCATTTTCATTGAATTCTAGGAAATCTTTAATTTCTTTCTTTATTTCTTCCTTGACCCATTGATGTTTCAGTTGAGATTGTAGGCTTTCTATAGTTTTTGTTGTTGTTGAAATCTAACTTTAAGGCATGGTGGTCCTATAAGATACAGGAGGTTATTCCAATGTTTTTTGTATCTGTTGAGATTTGTTTTGTGACCAAGCATGTGGTCAATTTTTGAGAAGGTTCTCTGGGGTGCTGAGAAGAAGGTTCATCTTTTGTGTTAGGATGAAATGTTCTATAGATATCTATTGAGTCCATTTGCGTCATAACATCTGTTAGGTCCTTTATTTCTTTGTTAAATTTCAGTCTGGTAGATCTGTCTTTTGATGAGAGTGGTGTGTTGAAATCTCCCACTACTAATGTGTGGGGTTTGATGTGCATTTTAAGCTTTAGTAATGTTTCTTTTATAAATATGGGTGCCTTTGTATTTGGGGCATAAATGTTCAGAATTGAGACTTCATCTTGGTGGATTTTCCCTGTGACAAATATGTAATGTCCTTCCTGATCTCTTTCAATTTATTTTAGTTTGAAGTCTGTTTTATTAGATATTAGGATAGCTACACCAGCTTGCTTCTTAAGTCCATTTGATTGGAAAGCCTTTTCCCAGCCCTTTGCTCTGAGGTAGTGTCTGTCTTTGAAGTTTAGGTGTGTTTCTTGCATGCAGCAGAAGGATGGATCCTATTTTCGTATCCATTCTGTCAGCCTGTGTCTTTGAGTTGGTATTCTTCTCCTTCTTCTATCCCTATTATTCTTAAGTTTGATCTTTTCATCCAAATTTTCTGGATGTTTTGTGTTACGACTTTTTTGGTTTTAATGTTTTCTTTGACTGACACATCTATTTTCTCATTGTGTCTTTAACTTCAGAGATTCTTTGTTCCATCTCTTGCATTCTATTGGTTATGCTTGCATCTATAGTTAGTTCCTGTTCATTCAGTCAGGATTTTTATTTCCAGCATTCCCTCAGTTTGTGTCTTTTTTTTGTTTTGTTTTGTTTTGTTTTGTTTTTTTGAGACAGGGTTTCCTTGTTTCACTATGTAGCTTTGCGCCTTTCCTGGAACTCACTTGGTAGCCCAGGCTGGCCTCAACACATGGAGATCCGCTTGGCTCTGCCTCCCGAGTGCTGGGATTAAAGGTGTGTGCCACCACCGCCCAGCTAGTTTGTGTCGTCTTTATTGTTTCGATTTCAATTTTCAAATCTTGAACTGTTTCCTCCATCTGTTTAATTGCTTTTTCTTGTCTTTCTTTGATTTCTTCTAATTTTTTTGTTTGTTTTTCCTTCCATTTCTTTAAGGGAATTTTTCATTTCCTCTTTAAAGGCCTCTATCATGTTCTTAACGTCATTTTTAGGATTGATTTCTTCTGCTTCTTTTGCATTGGTATGTTCAGGTCTTGCAGGTTCTTATGGTGTCTGTCAAATAGGTCTTTATGTTGTTGCCTGTATTTTTGCACTGGAATCTACTCATGTCTCCTTTGCTCAGTGCAGGTGGTATCTGTGTCTGAGGGTACCTCTCTTGTTCCAATTGATAGTCTTGGTCCACTGGGAGTTCTTGGTCGAATCAGTGCTGATGGGCTCTGTTTCTTTGGGAGCAGCTTAGTCCAATTGGTGCTAGTGGGTTCTGACTCAGAGAGCAGAGCCTCCTGAGTGCACTGTTATACTCAGCTCTATTGTGGTTTCTTATGACAACCAGGCCTTACACTTTGTCAGTTGTATTTTTGCAAAAGACCTCCTACAGTGTCTGTAAACTATATTACATAAAGAAGCACAAATGATCTGTGCTAAACCTAGTTTACTTACATCTTGTTTTAGTGAGATCTGGTAGCTCATGGTTATCTGAGGTATTTTAGAAGAGGCAGGAAGACTATCATTCTCCTTTTTACCGTAGTCTATGGTGGTATTGTGTTCCCCGAAATATTGTGCACCCTAATAAACTTATCTGGGGTCAGAGACAGAACAGCCACAATATTAAACATAGAGGATAGGCAGTGGTAGCACACGCCTTTAATCCTAGCATTCCAGAGGCAGAAATCCATGTGTTCAAGGATATAGCCAAGCATGGTGACTCATGCCTTTAATCCCAGAAAGCGAGCCTTTAATCCCAGGGAGTGATGGTAGAAAGCAGAAAGGTATATAAGGCGTGAGGACCAGAAACTAGAAGCTTTTTAGCTGGTTAAGCTTTCAGGCTTTGGAGCAGCAGTTCAGCTGAGACTCATTCTGGATGAGGACTCAGAGTCTTCCAGTCTGAGGAAACAGGATCAGCTGAGGAACTGGCGAGGTGAGGTAGCTGTGACTTGTTCTGTCTCTCTGATCTTCCAGCATTCACCACAATAACTGGTACCAGGTTTGATTTTATTAATAAGACCTGTTAAGATTCATGCTACAAGATTGTAAAACATCTGTAGCGAACTTCTGCCTTCCAGGGTTCTCCCATTGTGCTGTAAGCTTGTATTTAAGACCTCCTCCCTCCAATAAACAGCATTCAGCATTGAAAAAAAATTCAAAAAAAAAAAAAGAGTAAGAGGTAGACAATGGTAGGCCTGAGCTAATGGCCGAGCAGTTTAAGAAAAAAAAAAAAAAAAGATTCATGCTACAGTAGTCACCGTCCATAGGTTAATCTTAGAGGTGATGAGAAAAATAACCACACCCAGCTTCTTTAATTATTTTCTTGTTCTTTCTACACTTCTTGCCTAGTGTCTTCTCCATCTCTCTCCTTTAAAAGATTTCAATTATTTTTAGATTTATTTATTTGTGTATTTTATGTATATGAGTGCTCTATTTGCATGTATGCCTGCATGACAGCAGAGGCCATCAGATCCTGCAATAAATAGTTGTCAGCCACCATGTGGTTGCTAGGAATCAAACTCAGGTTCTCAGGAAGCGCAGCCAGTGCTCTTAACCACTGAGCCATCTCTAGCCCAGAAGTTGTTTTTGTTTTTTTATTATTTTTAATTACATGTATTATGAATTATGTTCTTGGAGGCAAAGTCAGATCCCCCAGAACCAGAGTTACAGAAGTTTGTAAACCATCTGACGTGAATGCTGGAAACTGAACTTGTCTGCTAGAAGAGCAGTACATTCTCTAAACCACTGAACCATGGCTCCAGCCCCACCCTCCAACTCTTACCAACACTGACTTGATGAAGATCTAACTGGCACACTTTGCTGGACATATTAGGAATTCTACAGTAGAGAACAGGCACTGGACCATTCATTTCCTGCAGAAATTTTAGTTCTCTATGGTTTGTCCTTTCCCTCCTGTTACTTTCAAGGAATCATGTAGCTTCTAAGTTTCTTTCATGTACTGTTGTTGGTTGTTTTTACTCTTTTTTTTTCTCTTTGGGAGGCCCACCACCTAGCTCCCAAATAAATACACAGGGGATTATTCTTTCTTATGAATGCCAGGCCTTAGCTTGGCTTATTTCTAGGCAGCTTTTCTTAAGTTAATCCATCTACCCTTTGTCTCTGGGCTTTACCTTTCTGTTTCTATATATCTTTTCTTTCCTTCTGATTCCATGTCTCGCTGTGTGGCTGGCCTCTTCTTTTTCTCATTCCTTGATCTTTTCACTTCCCAGATTTCTCCTCCTATTTATTCTCTGCCTGGCAGCCCTACCTATCCTTTCTCCTGCCTAGCTATTGGCCATTCAACACTTTAATAGACCAATCAGGTGTTTTAGACAGTCAAAGTAACACAGTTTCATGGAATTAGACAATGCAACATAAAAGAATGCAACACATCTTTGCATTATTAAACAAATGTTTTATAACATAAACATATGTAACACATCTTCAACTAATATTCTAGAACAATGTAGTCTAGTTGTTTTAGGTACTTGGGTCAGGCCAAGGCACCGAGCAGATTAAAAAAAAAAAAAGACCAAAAGAGAAGTTACCCTGTGGAAGGGGAAATCATGCCCATAGTAGAAGATAACTTACAAAATGAAATAATTCAGGTGAAGCAGAAACTCATGTGGTGATCCGAATGATCTTTCCTGTATTAGTTACTTTTCTTGTTGCTATGGAGATACCTGACAAGTATCTTATGGGAAGAAGGTTTTATTTCTGCTCACAGTTTTAGGGAACACAACCCTCCATAGCCAGGAAGGCCTGGTGGCAAGAACCAGAGGCAGCTGATCTCGTGTCAAGAAGGGAGAGGTGGGCTAGCCTATTAAACCCTAAGGGTGGACTTCAGTGACCCATCTTCCCGGAGAGTGCCACCAGCCAGGGACTAAGTGTCAAACAAACACCAGTCTTTGTCTCAGTTTCTTTTCCTGTTGCTGTGACTGTTAAGCCTACTACCACAGTTTAAAGCCAAATTTGAAGCAAGCTTTAATTAAATACTGGTCAAGTGGCCAGGTTCATAACCCCTGTCCCAGGAAATGACCCAGAATCACAGTTTGTAATGGTTTAAGAAGGAAAATCCATAATTCATTGCACTTCCCATCAAGTCCACTCAGGGGCAAGCACACATCCTGACATACCTCCAGCCTGTGAGCCTCCTGCCCACATGTGATCAAGCATATCCAGTGCAGATGGGTCAGATAAACTTGTTTAGGGGAGTGAAAACATGTGGCTTGTTATCGCCCATAAACAATAGCCTCCAGCCTTTCACGAACTATCTGTCCTTGGCTAGGGGCTTGCATATCAGAGGCATTTTTGTTTCATGGATCTCTTAGGCATGGTAATTGTTGCTGCACATGCACAGTTCAGGAGTTAAGCAAAGGGTCTTGCGTCTTACATCATCAGTGTACGCTGGTGACTACGTGCTTGCGGAGTGGTCACGCAGTGATCACGGAGTCAGCGCATGCGTGGTGTAGCTCTGTAGGCCCACTGTAGGCCCACTTGTGCCTTAAAGAGCCGTGACTCAGACCCCACCCTCTCTCTTTCTGTTCTGTCTCTTCCCCCCACCATCTTTCCCTCTCTCTGCACGTGCTCCTTTCCCAGGCTTCTTCCTAATAAAGCTCTACTACTAAATAGTCGTGGCCATTGCTTGTGACTTCCACTGGTAACCAGTGCCACCACCATCGCCATTTATCATTCTTTCAGTAATTAAAATGTAACTTTGGCTGTCAGATGATAAAAGGCTCCGACAAAAGGAATTTAAGAGAGAAAGAGATTGCAGGGAAGCCAGGGCACCAGCAGCATGCAGTAGCTGGTCATAGCATTGTCACATTCAGGAAGCAGGGAGTGGTGAATGCACACTGTGGCTCGGATTCCTGTCTCCACTTACACAGTCCAGATTCTCAGCCAGTCAATGGTGTTACCCACAGTGGGTAAGTCTCCCTACCTCAATTAAAGCAGTTGAGATAATCACCCACAGATATGACCAGAGGCGAGTCTGCCAGGTGATTCTAGATTCTGTTAGTTTGAAAATCAACACTAACCAGCATATCTCCATTCCAAGTCTCTGGAAAGAAGGAATGAGATCTCTCTCTCTACTAAGCCACAGCCTATCACCTCTGACTTTTATACCATGCAAATGACATCATACATATTAGATGTTTACAGTTATTACAGGTATAATAACTTTTTTAAAAGTTTAGATGATTTCTAAATGTTTCTAGATGATGAATTACATTAACTATGTACGTCTAAGTAAAATGCTTTTGTAGATTATTTCATTGTATAGTTAGAGAAAACTTATGACTTAAGCCAGGAAGAGAGCTTTATTGGGTCTTTCTGAATGTCTTAAGGAAGGTTACTAGATGAATAAGAAGGAGAAAAGCATGGACTGGAACAAGACCATTCCCCCAAGTCTATCGGTCTTTATGTTCTACTCAGTCCTATTAGGTGTAGAGGCCTTCCTCTGTGTTTCCACCTTCTTAGAGAAATATTCTATAGTTAAGTCCTACATTCTTAGGGTGCACATAGGTAGGTGCTTAAAAGAGTGGGGCAGAGAATGTCACAAGAGAAAGCAGAAAGTCACACAAAGGTTGACTTTAGAGAGCCGGAGAATTTTAGTTTGATGCCCAAAATGCTCTATCCTCCATTTCCTGTTAGCCACTTGACACACTACCAATCTCTTGAAAATGAGGACAAAAACAGCGTATGCTATCAATTCCTATATATCGTTTAAAGCTTTCGGATTAACATCTTAGAGGCCACATGTGACCCAAGTCTTCTGTATGAATGAAACAGGTCATCAGGAAACTCGGATTCGGCTACATCCATCCCACGAACTTGTGCGACCTTGAAGCAGTTCTCAGAGACTGCCTTTTTCTTCTTTATGGAGTGTAATCCAAAGTGTCGTCTCACGGGGTTTTGTGAGAATACTTAACGTTAAGAGGGCACACCGTGACCAACTTTACGGTGCTTTTATTTCGTTTTGCAATATTGAGACTGGCGCCCTGAGCTCCGAGCACCGCACACGGCCGAGGCAAGCAGGGTCTGGCGCAGCAGACGCCGCCGCCGCAGCAGCAGCAGCAGCAGCACACTCCAGGAGGTGGGAGAGAGGACGAACCCGTCGGTTTCAGCCCGCCCTATCAACCTGACCGCAAGGCCAAGACTCTCACAGCTCACGGTCTCCAGGGCGCTGGGGTGGGGTGGGGTGGGGCTTCCCCCGGGCGAGCGCGCCGGCGTGGCGTCATCACTGCGCGCCGCCTCGCGTTGCGTGCGCAGCTCCGCCTGAGCCTGAGAAGGCGGAGCTCCCTTCTGTGTAGGGCGGAGCGCGCTTTCCTCCTGCCCTCCTGGGGCTGCCTTGGGTCCCAGGGAAGTGAGACGTCGAGGGTCTCTGTTCCCGGAGGAGGGTGTCTTCCTCGAGGGCTTCCGAGCGGAGACTCAGCCATGCCGAACTCGAGGCCCAGACCCCGCCGCGGCGCCGGGGGTGGCGCAGGGGCGGCCGGCCGGGACCGGCTGGTGGCGCGGTCCTTGCAGAGCGCTGAGCACTGTCTGGGCGCCCAGGACTTCGGCACTGCCTATGCCCATTACCTGCTGGTGCTCAGCCTGGCGCCGGAGCTCAAAGACGACGTGAAGGTGAGGCCTTCCTTCCCGGAGTGCCTGTCAAACCTTGCGATCTTAACAGTGACAACAGGGTGGTGTGTGTGTGTGTGTGTGTGTGTGTGTGTGTGTGTGTCAGAGACTAAGAAACTTCAAGCATCTGACTACTATGGGAGTCGATTCCCTACTCTGTGTGTGTGTGTGTGTGTGTGTGTGTGTGTGTGTGTGTGAGAGAGAGACTAAGAAACTTCAAGCATCTGACTACTATGGGAGTCGATTCCCTACTGTGTGTGTGTGTGTGTGTGTGTGTGTGTGTGTGTGTGTCAGAGACTAAGAAACTTCAAGCATCTGACTACTATGGGAGTCGATTCCCTACTGGGCTCTCCTGCAGCCAGGTTTTAGTAACAAGTCAAAAGTCGTCTCACATCTGTTTCAGAATTTCTGCCTCACTTAAGGTTCCAAAGGCTCTTTAAATGCTAATAAGACTGGATAGTTCTTTCTCTCTTCCAGTATCTAATCTAATTAGCCCTGCCTTGGAGGCTTTGCATTATCCTGTGTAGAAGGAATACTGTTCGTCCTGGAGTTGGATAAATTGTGCAATCCTAAAGGACTCTTTATTTGAGGATCCGTCTTATGTGCAACAGTTACCCTGTTGAACTACTGTACATTTTCATGTATTAGAATCTCAGTGTCAAAAAGCAATGTAATTGCACATTCAGTTTAAGCTGTGGACGATCTTGCTTAGTTTAGCCCAGAATTTCTCAACCTGACACTGTTGACATTTTGCACAAGACAGTCCTGTGTCTTCCTTCATGTTTAGCAGCATGGTCTGTCCTCTGCCCACTAGATGTCAGTAGCATTAGGCTTTTGTAATTCACAGAAATTTCAGGACCTGTTGGTTTACCTCAGAATATGATAGCATTCTGGGTAGTTTGCTCCTGTGTATAGACAGCAGTAGAATCAACACATTTTTTTTCCTTTGTGCAGTTTTAGCTGCTGCTTCTGTGAATGAACAAGATAAATAGTGGATGTTGAAAGTACACATAAAATTTGGCTGCGAGTGTAGATCATTGGAGGAGTGCTTGTGTTGGTAAAATTCTTATCCAGGGGAAGACATAAGCCATATCTGCCCTTCTCCCTAAGATCCCAACAACAAACCGAGGTCTCTGGGGAACTAGTGAGTTCATTGGACTTACTTACAGAGCATAGATGAGGGGTTACTTATTGGACGTGGGTGCTCCCCTCACAAAAGGCTACACTGGAAATCCTTTACCCAGCAGGGATGATAGCCTTCTCATAGCTCATTGCTGGACTCCCCGCCACCTTCCACTGTCTTCCTTGGTTTATACACTCTATACCAGAGGTTCTCAACCTATGGGTTGTGGTCCCTTTGGGGTTCAAATGACCCCTTCGTAAGGGTCACAGATCAGATATCTGCATATCAGATAATTTACATTATGATTCATAGCAATAGCAAAAGTAGTTATGAAGTAGCAACAAAAATAATTGTATGGTTGGGGTCATCACAACATGAGGACCTGTATTAAAGGGTTGCAGCACTAGGAAAGTTGAGAACTATAGCTCTAGACTCTACTTGAAGCCATGCAGTTAGAGCAGTGTCGCATACAACAGGTGGTATGAACCGCAGGATACTCAGTGAGGGTCTCATGACCCAGCCCGCCTTTCTAGGAGAGATGTAAACAGTCAACAAGTCCGTCTGGTGGGATCTTTGCAAGCGGACACAGCTAAACTCCCCTCCAAGATGGCAGTTGTTTGGCTTGGAGGATAGGCCTGTACAACAGCTTGCCATGAATGGCCCTGAGTGTGATGCTCTGGGTTGCACTCCCAGCACAGAAAAAAATAAATGTAAAATTTGACTGTATGGCTGGAGACATAGCTCAGTTGGTGGATTTGTGCTCAGCACCTTTGAGGTCTAAACCTAGTGCAGCAGCACACATCTGTAATCCCAGCACTTGGGAGGTAGAGGCAGGAGAATCAGAAGTTCCAGGTTAGCTTCAACTACATGAATGAGTTTGAGGTTGTGTGTGACCCATCCTCATTTTCTATTAAAAACAAACTGGTGATGGCCAACACTCAGTAGGACTCAGACGCTGTGTTAGGATGAGGTGTTTAGTTTTAATTGGACATGTTCATTAGGTGAGCCAAAGGGGGCTTTTGATTGCTGGACTTCAATACTTTGATAGCTGGACCTTGACAGTCAGCCTCAGGAGGAGGAAGTGGCCAAATAAGGGAACAGACCTTGGTGACTAGTTTCAGGAATGTGATCTAACAGTTTTGAGCAAGGCAGAGGGAACGGGGAGAAGGGCAAGGCCTGCCAGAGCCATGCCTGCTATGCTCAGGCTGGCTAGAGTCTCTTCATGCAGGTGTCTGAGGAGACCAGAAGAGCACATTGGATTCCTTGGAACTGGAGTTATAGCCGGTTGTGAGCTACTATCTGGGTGCTGGGGAACTGATCCTGGGTCTTCTGCAAGAGTAGCAAGTACTCTTCTTTTTTTTTTTTCTTTTCCTTTTTGAGACAAGGTTTCTCTGTGTAGCTTTGGCTGTCCTTGAACTTGCTTTGTAGACCAGGCTGGCCTTGAACTGAGAGATCTGCCTGCCTCTGCCTCCCCAGTGAGTGCTGGGATTAAAGGTGTGCACCACCACCACCTAGCACAGCAAGTGCTCTTAACTACTGAACCATTTCTGGAGCTCCTTAGCTGTTTTATTTATTTACTTATTTTTGTTGTTACCAGGGACCAAACCCAGGGCCTTAAGCATCCTAGGAAAGAGTACTCAACCACTGAGTAATCTGTTAACCTAGAGAACTCTTGGTCCATTCATATTTCTAGATATCTAGAATATCTATCATATATATAATAGAATCTCCTTCATTATCCTTGTCTTCCTAGTAAAGTTGTAGTTCAGTTTTGGATATTAACTCTTAGGTGTAAAGTTTATTATCTTGAGAAGTGGAATGTCTGGGCCTGCCTTCTTTGCATAGTGCAATATCATGGAAAACAGATGCAGGAAGAGGAGACTGAGCTCGGTTGCAGTGAGAGGCAATTGCTGCACTCTACCAACTGACCAAGGGTCAGGCTAGGCTGTAGCAGTAGAGATTGTCCGGAAGTGGCAGATTAAAGATAGTGGAGTTAAGATGTTTTGTGATAAAACTTGGGGGACACAACTTACGTCTACTTGCCCCAGATAGGGATCCCATGACAGACCAAAGTATGGATACCATTAAAGTCCAACTTAGTGAACCATTGAGTTTATTGGGGTTACTTACAGGGACAGAAATAACTTAAAGACAGCTGTGTCATCCAAGCCCATCCCACTGTGGATGACAGCTCACAAAGCTGGAAACTGGAACACTCTGCACAACCTGTTGGCAGCCCACCAGACTCGAGAGCATCCTTTCCAAGTGACTCTGCTCTAAACCTCCTGGTTTCTGCTTGTTCCAGGCAGTTGGTGTGATCTCAAGAGTCTCCTTATAAGGAGACTTATAAGGCTTGTCTGAGTGACGCTCAGCACTATTATTGTTTATAATCATAACAATATTATGTAATTTTGTTATATTGGGGCGTAGTGAACCTGGTCCATTTCAGGGACTTCCTGAAGCTATCTTGAGTTGTTTATCTTCTGGTTTTTTTTTTTTTTTTTTTTTTTTTTGGTTTTTCGAGACAGGGTTTCTCTGTAGTTTTGCGCTGGCCTCGAACTCACAGAGATCCGCCTGCCTCTGCCTCCCGAGTGCTGGGATTAAAGGCGTGTGCCACCACCGCCCGGCTATCTTCTGTTGTTTTTTTTTTTTTTTTTTTTTTTTGGTTTTTCGAGACAGGGTTTCTCTGTGTAGCTTTGTGCCTTTCCTGGAACTCGCTTTGGAGACCAGGCTGGCCTCGAACTCACAGAGATCCGCCTGGCTCTGCCTCCCGAGTGCTGGGATTAAAGGCGTGCGCCACCACCTCCCGGCTATCTTCTGTTTTTAAGGAGCTTTTCTGCAGGATGGAATGTTTTAGTCTCAGAGGAAACTTATACAACAGGATAGCAGTAAATAGTGACTTTGTGGTTTGAGACTGAATGATATCTTTATAGCCTGTGAAGGGAATGTGGTGGGGCAGTTGAGAACATTTTGAACTTTTTAAAGATTGTTAAATTTCTGCCTACAGGATTCTGTGAGGATAGCAGCAAAATTCACGTTCATCATTGAGTATTAGTTCTAGTTCTTTGCTCATTGATTGATGAGATGACTGGAGATCCAGTGCCTGACTGGTAGAGACAGCCAGAGTCTGAGGGCCAGAAAACAAGGTCTTGAGTAGACATATACATGTTGCATCATTAACACATATGCGACAGTGCACTGTACACTAGGGCTGAGTAAGAGGGCCAGGGACACTCCTGATGCACAGCTACTGCAAATCACAGACAGGAGAGAGGCAGCTAAGAGCAGATGTTTACAGAAAGATCATACTGCCTAATTCTACATTATATATATATATATATATATATATATATATATATATTTGCATGTGCTTATATGGTGTCTTAGTCACTGTTCTTATAAGAGAAAGATTTAATGGGGGTCTTGCTTACAGTTCAGAAGTGCAGTCCACGGTCGTCATGGTGGGGAGCCTGGCAGCATGCATGGCACTGGAGCATTAACTTAGAGCTACATCCTGATCTGCAAGAAGGGAGTGAAGGAAGGGATGTGGGAGAGACAGACAGACAGACACTGGTCTGGACTTGGGCTTTTGAAACCTCAAAGCCCACCCGCAGTGACATGCTTTTTCCAACAAGGCCACAACTCCTAATCCTCAAACAAGTGCCATTTGTTGGGGACTAAGCATTCAAATATATGAGCCTATGGGGCCATTCTTATTCAAACCACCACATTTGGCAAACAGTCTTTCTAAAAATTAGCAATTTCAGGTCATCATTCATTTCTGCTATAGTTCCATTTGCTGGACTCTTCAGCTAGAGTTGTGTGTTCTTCATTCTTGTTTACTAATTTGTACTTTTTTTCTTGTTTGTAAAGGAAACTTTTCAGTATACACTTTTCAAGTGGGCTGAAGAGCTTGATGCACTCGGTCGAATACAAGACTTACTTGGTTGCTATGAGCAGGCCTTGGAACTATTTCCTGATGATGAAGTGATTTGCAATAGTATGGGAGAGCATCTCTTCAGGTTTGTAGTGACTTAACTATTACTTGTTGAAGATTATTCTTTATCAGTCCAAAGCAAGTATAAATTATGCATTAACTTACTTTGTTTGGTTTGAGATGGAGTCTTACCACCAGCTCAGTCTGGGCTGGAATTTGTGGGCTTACGTGATGTCTCAGCCAGATACTACATGTATACACCACTATGCCTGTAGATAGAATAATTTAAATAGGGAAAGTTTATTGTACATAATTAACCATAACAGGATCGGAGGAGTGAGTGATTAGTTAGTAATAAGGAGAACTCAAAAGAATATAGGAATAGTAAAGATGGTATGTAATCTGGCAATTTAAAATTAGGTTTATTTTGTGTGTGCACATGTGGGTATGTGTGCATTTGTACATGTGTGTGGGTAATGTCCCATGATTTGCATGTGGATGTCAGAGGACAACTTTTGGGAGTTGGTTCTCTCCTTCTGCCATGTAGGCCTTGGGGACTGAACTAAGGTGTTCAGGCTTAGTGGCAGGAACCCTTACCTGCTGAGCCATCTTGCAGGGCCATGGCAGTTTTACAGTATATTATTTAAGAGTCATACCCCTGGGACTGAGGAACTGTCGAAGGGAGAGGTTTCTTTACTGGACTCAGATCCAGTCCTTGTTTGAAAAGGCACAGCTGTGGTTCACAGGATGCCTTGCCAGAAAACTGGTGCATCTGTTCTTTAGAACTTGCTAGAATTTTTCCTTTTGGGGTGCCAGAGAAAGCCTAATGGGGAAGTATAAATTTGGAGCGTACTGTTAATGAAACTCCGCTGGGTGGAGTCCTAGGTAAGCTGCCATCACTGCTGCTGGCGCCATGCCCTGGGATGCTGTTTCCTCCCATGCACACAGAGAGCCCTGAGGACAGGGGACCAGAACACTTCCCTTCTGCAGTGTCTCCTGCACCTTGTACTGACTGGTGGCTGTTAAAGGCCAGATATGCTTTCACATTGCAGGCGAAGTGGGTGCGGCTTTTGGTAGTAAGTCAGGAACTGGTTGTCTTTAGTTAGTTTGATTGGAAAGCAACACTAGCAGAAGGAAAGGGAATACAGGGCAAGTCGGAAAGAATCCAAGAGCAGTCTTCTTCGGTTCCTTTCTGAAGTCACAGTGTACATTCCCACCTCCGCAGTGAGTCACGTGCTTGCAGGCTGGGGAGCTCTAGTACACAGGATTGGTTTTTTTTTTTTTTTTTTTTTTTTTTTTTTATGGGAGATAACAAGCCGAATGCCATTATTGAAGGAGGAGGAGGTCTTAAATACAGGCTTACAGCACAATGGGAGAACCCCAGAGGGCAGAAGTTCGCTAGAGATGTTTTATAATCTTGCATCTAAGCTGTTAACGCCCATTATGCGGGATACACAGACAAAGAACTTCCCTTAAGCATTCAGGAGGGTGGAACCCAGCAGGGAATTAGCATAGGGAGGATATCAAGGTCAAGGTCAGCAAGCAAGGCAAAAGTTACCCAAAATGGGGGTCAGGGTCCTACAGGTCCCCGTTTTACTAAAAAATGAGCTTCTGACTTAGGTTGGGTGGGACGTCAGCAGGTCACCTTACCCGTCATGGAGATGCCTGCCCAGGCTACGCAGGCGCTCTGTCTTAGGTTGGTGAGTGCCCCCCAGGCATTACCTGTCTCTGAATACTCATTATCATACAGGCTCAATCGTGTGTGAGCTGCAGAGTTAACTGCTGCCAAAGATCTCAAAGTGGCGCTGGGCTTGCAATCTGGTACACAGGGTTTTTATTGGAGGTTGCATACTTAGTCTCCACCTCCCTGTGGTGCATACCTAGACTCTAGACTCCCAGACTAAAAGCCATATGCAACATAAGTCACATTGCTTATATAAACATGGAGGCACATTGGATCCCTCATTATCAGTTAAAACAGTGAAAACCCTCATCAGTCTAAGTACCCACGTGACAGTCAAAGGTCAGCCTTGGAAGTAGTTTCTCAAAGGGCACCCATCAGGCCTGTCATGTGAACTCTGTGCACACCAACACACCATACACATTCCTGAGAAATTACAGGACTACAATGAAAAGTTAGCATTGCGTGTGAATTTGGAAGTTGTAAAGTAATGGGGGAAAGAGCATGGTTCTGCCAAATTGGCAAGTTGCAATTTCAGATTTAAGAATTTGATAAATGAACCTCATTTTATATTCCTTCTAGATGTTCTCATGCATTTCTGCACCATTGTCTTCTCTCAGATCATTGATGTTGTTAGTAATGAGCTGAAAAGTGCCTTAGTGCCCACAGAATTTCTCTTAAATATATCTAGAGTCTGTTAGCCAGTGATAATTATTTTAGTTAGATTTTCTATTGCTGTGAAGAGACACCATGACAAAGTCAGCTCTTATAAGAAAACATTTAGTTGGGGCTGGCTTACAACAGGTTCAGTCCACTGTCATCATGGTGGGACATGGCAGTGTACAGGCAGACATGGCGGTGCTGGAGCTGAGAGTCCTACATCTTGATCGGCAGGCAAGAGGAAGTGAACTGAGACACTGGGCATGGCTTAAGCATATATGAGACCTTAAGTCCACTGCCACAGTGACACTCTTCCTCCAACAAGGCCACACCTACTCTAACAAAGCCACACCTCCTAATAGTGTTACTCCCTATGAACTTATGGGGGCCAGTTACATTCAAACCAGCACAATAATCAACCTAGTAGTTTTGTCTCCTACTCCCAAGGGCTGTGCAGGGCCAGGGCTCTGGAGAAGGGAGTGTGTACAATCTCTGCGGTTCTGATAAAGTAAATGAATTCAGCAGTAGTCTTCCTTGTTACATATCTTGGTTCAGCATGGTGAGGCTTGTTCACATTAATACCATGTGTTTTCTTCTGTGATGTGTTGTTCTGTGCAGTCTCAGAATATAAACAAGATACCTCTCCCTTCGGGGTAACAAAGAAGTAACGTATACTGACCTTAAGTATTTCAATTTTAAAACATGAGTGCCTACAATCTAACCAGCATCTCCCTTTTGTTACTTGTCCCATTTGTCTTAGCCATGCCTAGAATGATAGTCACGATGAAGCTTCTCTAGAATGGATGGTGACTAACGGTGCTTGGGAAGAAACGAGTGAGAATTCTACTTGTTCTGATCTGTTGAATGTGTGCTCCGTAAATTCCTGATTCATGACAGCTGTGTAGAGAATTTGATAGTAGTAGAAATCCATGTCTGCTCAAGTGAGAGCTCATAGGGTGAACAAAGTAGAGACCAGTTTGGATGCTGCTGAAGTCCGATGGGATGTGAGAAGTGTCTAGTCAAGGGCAGTGCAGTCAGCCTATGATTAACTGTTTTAAACAGCGATGAGGAGGTTTTCACCACAGTTTGAGAAGCAGCATTCAGATGACTTAATAGTATTTCCCCTTTGTCTTTTATTTTTTATCTGCTCATATTCAATTCAGAACAAGTTAATGCCTTTGATGCCCCATTTCCACACACAGGCCCTCTGAGATGCCTAGGTAGAGATTCATAAAAGAAGTCAGGAGAGTGCCATACTCACAGAAGGAGAAAGTTTTGCCTGGAGGTAGACTGCTCTGGGATCTGGGGTAGTGAGTGAACAGAGGCACTGTAATTGACCATGTAGAGGTGAATGTATTCTTTCATATCTTCCCCTAGAATGGGCTTTCGAGATGAGGCAGCTGGGTATTTTCATAAAGCAGTGAAGCTCAACCCTGATTTCAGTGATGCAAAGGAGAACTTTTACCGTGTTGCAAACTGGTTGGTGGAGCGCTGGCACTTCATCATGCTTAATGACGCCAAGAGGAACAGGGTTTATAATGCAGCCATCCAGAAGGCCGTGTGCTTGGGCTCCAAAAGTGTTCTGGATATTGGCACAGGAACTGGAATACTGAGGTTTGTTGTAATTATTCTTTCTTTATTATATTTACATGACAGAACAGTTTTGTTAGAGAGCAAAATTGTAACATTGGTATATAAAAATGGCAATTGTTTTTTCATAATTGTTAGAGTTATTCATGTAACTATTCTTTTTTATTTTTTGAGACAGGGTTTCTCTGTGTAACAGTCCTGGCTGTCCTGGAACTAACTTTGTAGACCAGGCTGGCCTCCAACTCACAGAGATCTCCCTGTCTCTGCCTCCTGAGTGCTGGGATTAAAGGCACATGCCACCACCGCCCAGCTTGATGCAACTGTTAGTATTGTACTTTTTACTATGATTTTACTTATCAAAAGTTCAAGAAAACTAAGAAAAACTTGGGGTTATTGAAATTCTGAATAACGAATTTTAGAGTATTTTTTTATATTAACATTTTGGTGGAATCTAGAAAGCCTTTGAGCAAACTTCTTGCCAGTTGTGTCTTAATTGTGTGGATGCTGAGCTGGGTGTGGTAGTACATGCCTTTAATCCCAGAACTTGGGAGGTAGAGGCAGGAGGATTTCTGTGACTTTGAGGCCAGCTTGGTCTACACAGTGAGTTGCAGGACAGCCAATGCAATGTCGAGAGACCCTGTCTCAAAAAAGCAAAAAGCAAAACAAAACAAAATGTGTGGATGTCATTTTTTATTGAATGGTTTGTTTTTAAACAAGTATGTTTGCTAGTTCATTCTTTTTATTTATTATTATGATGATGCTTATTACTATTTTTCTTTTTTTGAGACAGGGTTTCTCTTTGTATTCCTGGCTTTCCTTGAACTCCCTCTGTAGACCAGGCTGGCCTTGAACTCACACAGATCCGCCAGCATCTGCCTCCTGAGTGCGCCGCCATGCCCAGCTTCATTTATTATTATTATTATTATTATTTTTAGACCTTTTTAAGATAGTGTCTCACTATGTATCTTTGGCTGTCCTAGAACTTGCTATGTAGCTGGCCTTGAACTCACAGAGATTCACCTGCCTCTACTTCCTGGGTGCTGGGATTAAAGATATGCTCCACAGGGGCCTGGAGATGGCTCAGAGGTTAAGAGCACTGGCTGCTCTTCCAAAGGTCCTGCGTTCAATTCCCAACAACCACGTGGTGGCTCAGAACCATCTATAATGAGATCTGGTGCCCTCTTCTGGCCTAGAGGCAAATATGCAGGCAGAACACTGTGTACATGATAAATAAATAAGTCTTTTAAAGAAAGATGTGCTCCATCACAGCCTGGCCTAATTAGATTATTATTAATCTGTGTGTACGTGTGGTATATTTTGTGTGTACATGTGCATGTGCAAGCCTGTGCACCACAGTGTGCATGTGCAAGCCAGAAGTTAACTCTCAGGAGTCAGTTTTCTCCTTCCACTGTGGTTTCAGGGATTGAACTTGAGTTGTCAGACTTGAGTGGCAGATGTTTTACCCGTTGAGCCGTCTTGCTGGCCCTAATCTTTAATGCAGAAGAAATGATGGTTGTATTGAGGAAGGGAAGGAAGACCTCGTGTTTGGAGTGATAACTGTAGACGTTGGAAGTATTCATGGTGGGTTTTCTTCTCTTGCAGCATGTTTGCTAGACAAGCTGGTGCGCACTCCGTGTACGCCTGTGAATTGTCCAGGACCATGTATGAGCTCGCCTGTGACGTCGTGGCGGCAAACAAGATGGAGACTGGGATTCAGCTCCTCCACATGAAGTCACTTGATATAGAGATTCCAAAACACATTCCTGAAAGGTGTGTTTATAACTCACCAAAACATTAAGATGCATTTCTAGCTTCTTATGTTAAAAAAAAGTACTAACATCCTCGTTTTGTGGTACGGTTATCAGCCAGTTTAATAAGATACAGGATTTTATAATAACGTACTTTTTAAAAAGTATCTAAAGAACTCAAGAAAAATTCATACTGAGGAAGTTAGCAAAAACCCTTCTTTAACACATCACATAAACTCATGCTTTTTTGTCCATAAAAGTGGATAGACTTCCTGTAGGTCAGCAGTGTTAAGTAACTGTTTAAAGTGTAAACAGTTCACACTGAGCAGACATCCCATTTTCATCACTATCCTTGATTAAAATGAAAGTGTAGAAGTGCCAGTTGACAGAGTGTTTTCCTCTGGGCTTCAGATACTGTACGTGCAGTCTGAGAAGCCTTAGGTTTTCATCCTGCGTCTCACTGTGGGCAGGAGAGCAATGGAAGATTAGAACTAGAAGGGATTTGAACGTCATCTGTCCCATCATTTTAAAGCTTTCCTTTTTAAAAAAATTGTTCAAGACAGGGTTTCTCTGTGAAACAGTCCTGGCTGTCCTAGAACTCACTCATTAGACCAGGCTGGCCTTGAACTCACAGTCACAGAGATCCACCACCCGGCTGAACTTTCCCTTTCATAATGTAACACTTGTGATGTAACTGCCCGTGCTGTCTGTCTTTTGGCTTACTTAAATGTAGTCTACATGTAAAGAAGTTTTTGGTACTCTATTGTTATTTGAACTCTGATTTTTAAGACTTCTTCTAGTTTTAGTAATGTGTGCATGGTACTTACACTTGTCAGTGGTCTTTGTTAGAGAAGAAGTGTATCAGATTGTCAATGCAGGTGTATACTCATTTTAGACAAAACAGAAACGTTGTCCTAAGTTGACTTAGGAGCCTAAGGTCACAGAATTTAAACAACAGGCACATAATTTTTCAGGTAGGGTTCCTCCTGGCTGCAGTTGGCTACCTGTTCTTTGTGTCCTCGTGTGACCTTTCCTGTGTGTGACTTAATGCAAGTGTTGGTTCTTCCAGTAGGACACCAGTCCTGCTGGATTAGGACCTCATGTTGGTGACTTCATTTAACCTTAATTGCCTCCTAAGGGCTCTGTCTCCAAGTATACGATTAGGGCTTCCACATAAGATTTGGACTGGCATGAAGCTAAGGTTACTGTAATATGTATTTTCCTCACAGAGTGCTTTTGAAGCAGGTGAAATAGATATTTCAATTCAGACTCTTACTTGTTCACTTTGACCATAAGCAGATTTCTGGACTAAGTTGCAGGACTAGACGATTTGAGGTACTTTTCATATTCTAAGTGTATGCAGTTATAAATATTGAATGTTTTCTGTCTGTCTGTATAGTTGGGTCTAGGTACTGTGGAGGATACCCAAGTCATCCCTACCTCTCAGATGCCTCCACATCTGGAGAGGAGCATAAGGGCCATTTATGACATTTTTGTACATCTTTAGATACAGAAGTGAACAGTGCCGGCAGTGAAAGCTAGAGAAGTTTAGAGAAGGGGAAACCTTCTTTCTGAGAAAGAATGAATGACTGAGGAAAGGAGCGGACCTCTGGGGTAGGTTTGTGAAGACTGGAGAAGGGGTAGGAGAGGCGCAGTCAGATACGTGTAATGTGGACGGTCAAGATGGAATTTTGGGAGGGAAGGTTCTTGTCAGCATTAAATGTTATTTGCATATCAAATCATGACTGGCAAGGTGGCTCACTGGGTAAAGACATTTGTTGCCAAGCCTCATGACCTGAGTTCAGTCCCTCAAATCCACAAGGTAGAAGGAGAGAACCATCTCAGACATCCACACGTGCATTATAGTACACCTGTACCCACAGAAATAGTGTGTACATGTATTCACACACAAGGTAGAAGGAGAGAACCATCTCAGACATTCACACGTGCATTACGGTACACCCGTACCCACAGAAATAGTGTGTACACATATTCACACACAAGGTAGAAGGAGAGAACCATCTCAGACATCCGCATGTGCATTATGGTACACCCGTACCCACAGAAAGAGTGTGTACATGTATTCACACACAAAACAAACATGTTTAAAAAAAAAAAAAAAGACAGCTCAAAAAGAAAATTCATTCCTGGTGGGGTGGTGCATGCCTTTAATCCCAGTACTTGGGAGGCAGAGGCAGGAGGATCTCTGAGTTTGAGGCCAGCTTGGTCTACAGTGTGAGTTCCAGGACAGCCAGGGATACGCAGAGAAACCCTATCTCCAGAAAACAAAAACAAAACAAAAACTCATTTTGAGAAGGATCATTGATGGTAGAGAATCTGGATGTATTCCCTCCCTGATTTGCTTTTGCTT
This sequence comes from Peromyscus eremicus, assembly GCF_949786415.1. NCBI lineage: Eukaryota > Metazoa > Chordata > Mammalia > Rodentia > Cricetidae > Peromyscus > Peromyscus eremicus. Next base: position 121,079,423 of record NC_081420.1, read on the forward strand.
TTTTAGTGCAGGGTTTCAAGTAGCCCAGGCTAGCTTCAAACCCACGACATAGTCAAAGATTACCTTTAACTTCTGCCTGATCCTTTTGTCTCCACATCCCAAGTTCTGGCTGGGAGAAAAACATTTGTCTGGAGTGTTAGAAGCTCAGTGTTTGATGTTAAGGAAGGGACTAGTAAAGATGTGGGTACCGGTTACTCTTAAGGACTTAGGCAGTGAATGAGAGTCTGAGAAGGCAACCCCTTTACACCTAGAGCAAGGAAAGGGAGCTGATGTAGAAGAGAGGAGCCCAAGGGACACCAGGATTCGGGGGAAGATACTAAAATAAAATGTATCAGAAAAGTTCACATAGGGATTTTCTATAACATGTTTGCCTTTTCCTCTTGTCTTGACAGCTTTATATAAATAGCATGTCATTTTACTTACATGTATCTTTAAAACATCATTCTATAGAGTGTCCCTAGTTGTAACAGAAACTGTGGATGCAGGTGTGTTTGGAGAAGGAATTGTGGAGAGTTTAATTCATGCATGGGAGCATTTACTTCTGCAACCAAAGGTAAGCTACGTGAAAACACTCAAATCTGATTAAGAATTTATTATTTCAAGAGGCCCAAGAATGTTCACAAGACTGGAAATATATCAGAGTATGTCTGTGTACCTGAAAAGAAACCAGAGAAAGCATTCAACAGCAGTGTAACACAGTGCGCACCGTGTATACCAGTGAGGTACAGCAGTGTAATACAGTGCACACTGCATGTACCAGTGAGGTACAGCGGTGTAACACAGTGCGCACTGCGTGTACCAGTGAGGTACATCAGTGTAATACAGTGCTCACCGTGTATACCAGTGAGGTACAGCGGTGTAACACAGTGCGCACCGCATGCACCAGTGAGGTACATCAGTGTAATACAGTGCGCACCTCATGCACCAGTGAGGTACAGCGGTGTAACACAGTGCGCACCGCGTGCACCAGAGAGGTACAGCGGTGTAACACAGTGCGCACCGCGTGCACCAGTGAGGTACAGCGGTGTAACACAGTGCGCACCGCGTGCACCAGTGAGGTTTACGGATAAGAGTTCAATGAGAAGGGAGTCGTATGAATGAAGTTATTTGTGGAGGGACTGACTAAAATTCTTGAGTGTAGTTGTTGGAGAGGGAAGTACTTTGAATCTTACAGTGTTAATGCTTGGAATTTTGGCAAATCTCTAGAAAAGAGGGTAGTAATACTAGCTCGGTAATATTTTAAGGTACTCAGTGAGTTAAGGCTACTAGACAGAACACTGAACTCCTCTGCTATAGCCCATGTGCCGTATGTATAGTACAGTTCGTTCACTGTATACATTGGCTGTATCAGGGGACTTGAATAAAATCCACTGTTTATAGAAGATGATATGTATTTAACATGGAACAGCAGTTTATTTTTCAAATAGGTAATGACCTTGATGTTTTTCTTTTTTCTTGAACTTGGTGCCTCACACATGGCCAGTGTTCTCTACTGCTGAGCTCTATGTCATCTGCTTTTTTTTTCTCCTGTTTTTTGAATATGTATTTACTTTTCTGTTTGAATGTTTTGCCAGTGTGTGCCTGTCGAGTGTGTGTGTGTGCCTGTCGAGTGTGTGTGTGCCTGTTGAGGTGTGTGTGCCTGTGGAGTGTGTGTGCCTTTTGAGTGTGTGTGTGTGCCTATTGAGTGTGTGTGTGCCTGTTGAGTGTGTGTGTGTACCTGTGGGAATTGTGTGTGCCTGTTGAGTGTGTGTGCGCCTGTTGAGTGTGTGTGTGCACCTGTTGAGTGTGTGTGCACCTGTTGAGTGTGTGTGCGCCTGTGGGATGTGTGTGCACCTGTTGAGTGTGTGTGTGCCTGTGGGATGTGTGTGTGCCTGTTGAGTGTGTGTGTGCCTGTGGGATGTGTGCACGCCTGTTGAGTGTGTCTGTGCCTGTGGGATGTGTGTGTGCCTGTTGAGTGTGTGTGTGTGCCTGTGGGATGTGTGTGTGTGCCTGTTGAGTGTGTGTGTGCCTGTGGGATGTGTGCGCGCCTGTTGAGTGTGTGTGTGTGTGCCTGTGGGATGTGTGTGCGCCTGTTGAGTGCGTGTGTGCCTGTGGGATGTGTGTGCGCCTGTTGAGTGTGTGTGTGTGCCTGTGGGATGTGTGTGTGCCTGTTGAGTGTGTGTGTGCCTGTTGAGTGTGTGTGCGCCTGTTGAGTGTGTGTGTGCCTGTGGGATGTGTGTGCACCTGTTGAGTGCGTGTGTGCCTGTGGGATGTGTGTGTGCCTCTTGAGTGTGTGTGTACCTGTTGAGTGTGTGTGCGCCTGTTGAGTGTGTGTGTGCCTGTTGAGTGTGTGTGCGCCTGTGGGATGTGTGTGTGTGCTTGTCACATGTGTGCAGTGCTTGTGGAGGTCAGAAGGCATTGCATCCTGTGGGCCTAGAGCTAGAGATGGTTGTGAGCTGCTTATGGTGCTGGGAATTGAACCTCGGTCCTCTGCAAAAGCAGCCAGTGCTCTTAACCTCTGAGTCATCTCTCCAGTCCCTCCATTTTTGTTTTTGTTTTGTTTTCAAGACAGAAATTTTCTATGGAGCTGGCAGTCCTGGAGCTCTACCTATAGACCAGGCTGGCCTTGATTGCAGAGATCTGCCTGCCTCTGCCTCCCTAGTGCTCGGATTAAAGACATGTGCCACGATCACTGGGCTCTTTTTTTTTTTTTTTTTTTCATTAAATTGTATCCTGAACTGATATAGTTTTACACCTCTCTACCTCTTTGTACTTGTATTCTAAACATTAAATAACATATATATTTATATATACACACACAAAACAGTGAAAATACTTTTTAAAGGAAAAATTCCTTAGCCTGCACACACACACACACACACACACACACACACAGAGTCTCTCTCTCTCTCTCTCTCTCTCTCTCTCTCTCTTATTTGTACATGGAATGATGTGACTTTTGTTATATTTTCAGACCAAAGGAGAAAAGCGAAATTGTGGACAATATGGGAAAGTTATCCCAGCAAGTGCTGTTATATTTGGGATGGCAGTAGAGTGTGCAGAGATCCGAAGACACCACAGGTGAGTGGCTAGAGAACACTCCAAGCCGGGCAGTGGTGGTGCACGCCTTTAGTTCAGCACTGGTGGAGTGCGGGTGCTGGCAGAGGCAGGTGGATCTTTGATTTCGAGCCCAGGAACTTACAGAGCAAGTTCAGGACAGCCGGGGCTACACAGAGAAACCCTGACTCAGAAAGCCTCCCTCTAACCACCCCCCCAAAAAAAAACCCCCAAAACTACTTCAAGGCTTAGTGCGTGTTTATGTTTAGTCTTACTTATTTTAAGAAGAACTCCAGGATTAAACCCAGCTCGCTCACCCTGCCTTCCTTCTTTCCTTCCTTCCTTCCTTCCTTCCTTCCTTCCTTTCTTTTTTTTTGGTTTTTTCGAGACAGGGTTTCTCTGTGTAGCTTTGCGCCTTTTCCTGGAACTCGCTTTGGAGACTACGCTGGCCTCAAACTCACAGAGATCTGTGTGCCTCTGCCTCCCAAGTGCTGGGATTAAAGGCGTGCGCCACCACTGCCCGGCCCAGCTTTTTCTAAATGGAAATTGTTTTCATACAGCTCACTGTGGTTTAACTGTGTGAGAAGTTTGTATAGAAAAATACTAAGTTCAGATTGATTTCAATTGAAGGATTCAAGTAAGGATTTCCAGTGTGAAGATAAATTTTAGTATTGGTTTTCTTAGTAAGTTCATTAATGCAGTGATTGGGCAGAATGGAATTTTAAATCATTCAAAGATGTCTCCTTCTTGTGTAAAGGTAACATAAAGATATTTTAGGTAGTGTTTATGAATAAAGGAAAGAAATAAAAATCACACTGAACTGATTAGCAGTCCATAGCTACTGCTCATCTTTGCTGTGAATTGTTCATTAATCTTTGTTCATGTTACAGGGCAATAGTAAAAATGGTTAGAGGTTGGTAGGCACAAGGATACCAGACAGACAGACAGACAGACCCCAGCTACCAAGTTGTTTGAAGGGGGATGTACTGGTTGACTGTCAACTCTATGTCTATAAATGCCTCGGTGTGTCAATTTAATTCATTAAAGAATACCAATAGATACAGTCATGGGAGACAGTGTCCTCAGTCACCCTGGCTGTTGACTGCTCCTATTGTGGGGGTGTGGCACGTAGTGTGGTTTTGATTTCATTGCTTTGGTGATCACTGATGCTCTTACGCTGTTTGGTTGTCCTCTTGGGTGAAGTTTCGCTGTTTGTTCATTTTTGTTTGTCTTCTGTTAACCTGCTGGAATTCAGGTGTACATTTCAATATGAATCGGTTGAATATGTATTCTAAATATTTTCTTTTTTAAAGTTTTTCAGTTTTTATTTATGCACGTGTGTTTGTGTGACTGTCTGCCATGTGTATGGGGTGTCTCTAGGTCATAAGAGTGTGTTATATCCCCTGGGGCTGGGGTTACAGGTGGTGTGTGCTGGGAGTCAGACTGGGAGTCAGGACCTCTGCAAGAACAGCAACCATCTCTCAGTCCTACAAAGTTGTTCATTTTAATATAGACTTCATCATTTTATATTTATATTTTCTCAACTGTTAGATAATGATTTTGATAATTAAAAAAAAAACAACCCATCTTTTACCTCTCCTTTTCTTACACTCTTACCAGGGTGGGCACTACGGACATTGCTGGTGTCCATTTGCCAGCAAATGTGAAATTTCAGAGCCCAGCCTACTCTACTGTAGATAGTGGAGAAGCAGTTGAACCATATACAACTGAGAAGATGAGTCGGATCCCTGGAGGGTATTTGCCTCTGACAGAGTGCTTTGAAATTATGAAAGTGGATTTCAACAGTCTTCAGGTAAAACAAATCAAGAAGTTAATTCTTTGTCTCCTCTCCACCCCCCATCCCAGACATGGTTTCTCTGTTTAGCAGTCCTGGCTGACCTGGAACTCACTTTGTAGATTAGGCTGGCCTAGAAATCATAGAAATCCGGGGCTGGAGAGATGGCTCAGAGGTTAAGAGCACTGGCTGTTCTTCCAGAGGTCCTGAGTTCAATTCCCAGCAACCACATGTTGGTTTATAACCATCTGTAATGAAATCTGGTGCCCTCTTCTGGCCTGCAGGGATGCAGGCAGAACACTGTATGCATAATAAATAAATAATTACAAAAAAAAAAAAAAAGAAATCATAGAAATCCGCCTGCCTCTGTGGTGTGCCATCATGCCCGGCCCTTAATTCTTACTTTTAAGAATTTTAAGAATTTCCTAAATTGTTTCATGTAATGTATGAAGTCTTACCTTTTTTTTTCCTTTTGAAGTGTTACTTTTTGTTTTGTTTTGTTTTATTTTGTTTTTGTTTTTTTTTCAAAACATGCTTTCTCTGTGAAGACCTGTCCTAGAACTCCTGCTGTAGACCAGGCTGGCCTCGAACTCAGAGATCCACCTGCCTCTGCCTCCGCCTCCTGTGTGGGTGCTGGGTTAAGGGTGTACGCCATCACCAGTACTGCCCAGCTGTGTCTTACTGTTTGAATGTACATGAGGTTCTACTTAAGAAGAAATGATTAGCAGCAAATTAAAATTCCCATTTGAAAAATTCTTTTTAAATGCATGGGAAAAGCTCTCTAGAGTTTGTTGAGAGTCTGTGCTGTGCTGTGTGCTTTACATGAACATTCACTGTGACAGTAAAAGTAAGATAATGTGTGCTCTTTAGATGAAACTGCTTGCAGTAATAAATTCTGCCATGTTATTATGTATGTAAGTGCAGAGGCAAAAGTTCTAGCCTAGATCATTATTTTTCTCTTTGTCATGGTATTTTCTCAAATAAATGTTTTTCCTTAAAATGAGCAATAATCTAAACCCAAGAATCTAAATTTCAAATTAAAGTTGTTAGGGCAGTGTTTCTCAACCTGTGGGTCACGACCCTTTGGAGAGGTGTTGAACGACCCTTTCACAGGGGTCACCTAAGATCATCGGAAAACACAGATATTTACATTACGATTCATAACAGTAGCAAAATTACAGTTAAGATGTAGCAACGAAAACAATTTTATGGATGGGAGTCACCACAACGTAAGAAACTGTATTAAAGGGTTGCCGCATTAGTAAGGTTGAGAACCATTGTGTTAGGGTAATGGCATATCCCATTTCACCAAGAGCTGAAGGACTCCTGAGACAGAGACATTTAGGTCTTTTGTTTTGGGGATGCTAGGGATTGGCCCTAGAACCTGGCGCATGCTAGACAAGCCTCTGTACTGCCGAGCTACACTTCCTGCTCGGGGTTTGCCTTTTAAAGCCAGAACAGGCCTGAGGAAGGCCGCCAGGTAGACCGCCCTAGTTTGTGTGTGCGTGTGTTGGGGATGATAGGAAGATGTGTGTAAAGTGCCCGAAGAGAACTGTAAAATACATCCCTTCCTACTGTCTTGAAGAAAGAATGGTGTTCATGACGTGTGGTCTAGGTTGCGCCTTTGTGAGGTGGGGTGGGAGAAGACTGAAGGAAGGGTGCTTCAGCATGAATTTTGAAAATGGAGTCGAAGCTTCCCCTTTAATTCCCCTTTTCTCGAGGGTGGTGTGCAGCTGTTTTAAGTTTGGTTTTGCGACGTTGAGAGTCCTGGGTTCTAAGGTTTTTTTCTAACCAGACACAGTGGTCCAGGGAGTAGTGGGAGTGTGGCTGTTAAGTACCCCACAGCTGTTCTTTTACTTACTTAAATAGTTTTTATTTGATTTTTTTTCCTTACACACACAAACCTGTGAAGGTTTTAGCTTTAAAAACAGTGTCTGTGTCTTTAACACTTTGAAGGAGGACAGAACAGAAATGCAAAGGCCCCAGTGTCACCTTCTGAAATGTCTCTTCCTGTATCGCTTGTTTGAAGTGTGTGTTCCGGGCTTGCTCTTCTCTCCATATGTGTGCGTGTGCTCGTGAATACTTTTCCCGAATAAAATGACCCCGTTCTTTGCTGCATGTTTTTGTCTTCCAGCACTACATCACTGATGTGTTTTTGTCAGTAGTGTGTGTATGTGTCTGCTGTATGTTTAGCAGATGTGTGATAGTCTGTGATTCCCTAACTGGGCAGGGCGAGACTGGTGGTGATATATTGTGAACCCTAATAAAATTGACTGAGGGTCAGAGGACAGAACAAGCTACTAGATTAAACATAGAGAGCCAGGCAATGGTGGCACACACCTTTAATTCTAGCACTCGTGTAGGACGAATTGCTAAACTGTCTTATTAATAAAAAATCTGAAGCCAGATATTGGGGTAAAAACTTGGGAGATCAGAGGAATAGGAAAAGCCACAGACAATCTCACCTCACTGACACCTCAGTCTCCAAAGAGACCTACTTCCTGTATACCCACACCTATATGCCTTTCTGTTCTGCATCTCATTTCCTCTCTCCGCCCAGCTATATCACTTCCTCTTCCTGCCCAGCTCTGTCACTTCCTGTCTGTCTGTACAGACCTCTAAACCTTTATGGTAAGTGCTGGGATTAAAGGTATGTACCACCAAGCCTGGCTCTGTTCCCAGTGTGACCTTGAACTCACAGAGATCCAGATGGATCTCTGCCTCCTGAGTGATAGGATTAAAGGTGTGTACTACCATTGACTGACCTCTATGTTTACTATAGTGGCTGGCTTTTTCCTCTGATCCTCAGATAAACTTTATTAGGGTGCACAATATATTGAGGACACAATACATCAAAACACACTCAGGAGGCAGAGATCCATCTGAATCTCTGTGAGTTCAAAGCCACCCTGGACTACATGACATTGACTCAGTCTAGGAGAGAAACAGAACCAGGCAGTGATGGCACACACCTTTAATCCCAGTACTGGGAAGCACACACAGCCTTTAATGGGTGGGCTGAGAAAGGTCTATAAGGCGTGAGGAGACAGGAACTAAAGGCTTTTTGGCTGGGGTTCTTTCAGCTGAGGACGCAGAGGCAAACAGTCAGAGGATTTATGGAATTATCGAGGTAAGGTTGGCTGTGGCTTGCTCTGCTTCTCTGATCTTTCAGCTTTCACCCCAATATCTGGCTCAGGGTTTTTTGTTTTAAGAACATTTAAGATTCAAACAACAAAGACTGTGAACTTTGAGAATCGGTTTCAGGTATGACATTGAGGGAAATACATATTCGATTTATAAAACCTTCTCATTCTTTTTTATCATTTGAATTTTTTGCCTCCTTACTAGTTTCCTAAACTCTGTTCTCTTACCCATTTTACATTACTGTTCAGGAATTAAAGGGTCTTGCAACTAAAGAGCCGCATCCTCTCAGCATTCCTGCTGTTAAAGAAGGCCTGCTGGATGCTGTTATGGTTTGGTTTGTTCTCCACCTGGATGACGAGCACAGTCTGTCCACAAGTCCTGGTGAGGAGACCTGTTGGGAACAGGCTGTTTATCCAGTACAGGCCCTTGCAGGTAAGTATTATCTCATTAAAAAAATTGGGGGGCTGGAGAGATGGCTCAGTGGTTAAGAACACTGGCTGTTCTTTCAGAGGACCTGAGTTCAATTCCCGGCACCCACATGGCAGCTCAGAACTGTCTACACCCATAGTCCCATGGGATCAGAAAGCCTCTTCTGATGTGCAGACATACATGCAGACAAAATATCCATATATATTTTTAAAAAATGCATAAATAAATCTTAAAAAAATTTTTAAACCAAACCTCTCCCCACCAAAAAACAATTAAACAAAATTTGTTGCTTTAATCTAAGTAATTGAGTCACTGACCAAAGAGAAATAAAGAATCCTTTGCAGATGAAATTTTCAGCAAAAGAATATTACTTAAATATTTCAGAATTATAAATGTCTTTGCTCAAAAGTAAATAAAAGTAACTAATACATAGTTAAGAAGAGAGACTAAAGCCAGCTGTGGTGGTACATGCCATTAGTCACAGGACTGGGAAGGCCTCAGAGGCAAGCAGACCTCTGGGAATTCACGGCCTGTCTGGTCTATATAGCAACGTCTAGGCCAACCTTGGCTACACACTGAGACCCAGTCTCAAAAAATAATAAGAGAGAGTCAATCATTACCCTGGAAAGTGGGAGAGGGGCTGAGAGTTCCTGGAGGTGGGGTTGAGATGCATATGATCAAGAAGTGGTGTTTATGTGTATGAAATTGTCCAACAGTAAATAAAAGATATTCTGTTAAAAAACAAAAATACTGTGTACAGTGTCACACACCTTTAATCACAGCACTCTGGAGCCAGTTCAGGGCCAGCCAGGTTTACATAGTGAGGCCCTATCTCTAAAGAAATAAATTAAAATTTAAAAATTACTCTGTTGCATGCTCCTTAGCTGTGTTTGTCATTAATCATTTCATAGTTTTAAGTATTAGTTGTCAGTAGATGAAAGAAACTTTACTTTAAAAAACAAACAAACAAACCAGAAACGAATCACTTCACGAATTTGCCTGTCGACCTTGCTTAGAAACCATGATAATTAATGTTTTAATTTTATTATAAGTGTTTCTCAAGTGAGTGCTGCTGCTGCTTCTCCTCCTCCTCCTTCTTCCTCTTCTTCTTCCTCTTCCTCTTCTTCTCCTTCTCCTCCTCCTTCACCTCCTTCTCCTTCTTCTCCTCCTCCTCCTTCTTCCTCTTCTTCTTCCTCTTCCTCTTCTTCTTCCTCTTCCTCCCCTTCCCCCTCCTCCTTTCTTCTTCTTTCTCCCAAAAGGGGTTAGGAAAGTATTAAGTGAGGGAGTACTTAACTCCTGGTAACATTTGTAGAGCTATTAAGTAAGGGAGTACTTAACTCATAGAGAACCTGATGACATTTATAGAGCCCAAGTCATAAGAATGTGTGTTGTAGGCTAGAGAGAGGCTCAGTGGATAAAGGTGCTTGCTGCCAGTCCTGATGACCTGAGTTTGATTTCTGCAACCCACATAGTGGGAGAGAGAGCTGACTCCCCCAGGTTGTCCTCTGATCATGCCAGGGCGTGTGCATATGCCCTCCAGTAAACACATATAGAAATTAAAATCTACACAGTCCTGCAAGTACAAAATCTTGCACTTTTAAGAGAATTTGGAGATCTGCAAACTTCCCTGGGGAAAGTTTATATTAAAGGTATTTTCTATTTAGGAAAAGAAAACGGTTTATATGGGTTTGATGGGTTTCCATGTTTTCCGCAGTTAGATACATGGAAAACTACCCATTTAAAGCAGGAAGGAAGTACATGTCTGTGTAGTCTCTATCAGGGATCTGATTCACCAGGCCAGTGAACTGTGAAATCTGTAGTCTGAAGATTTGGATCCAGGTCTTGGTTCTCCTGTTGAATGACTTTGCTGGCAAAGATCTTTTATTGGGTCATATCTGAAACTAGGACAATGCTGTCTACCCTAGAGTGGTGGAGGAATGATAAGATATGGAAGTGAAAAAGCTTGGCTCTCAACAAGTTACATTTTAAAATCTGTATTCATTTATTTTCATTTATTTTTATTTTTTGTTTTTTTCGAGGCAAGGTTTCTCTGTGTAGCTTTGCACCTTTCCTGGAACTGGCTTTGTAGACCAGGCTGGCCTCGACCCACAGAGATCCGCCTGCCTCTGCCTCCTGAGTGCTGGGATTAAAGGCATGGGCCACCACCGCCCGGCTATTTTCATTTTCTTATGGTAATTTAAATATCCCTTCAAGGATCCTCAGGGAAAGGCCATTTAAATGCTTAAACATAAAAATAACAACTTTGGTTTTTCATTTATAATTGTTTGTTGTCTGTCTGTGATGTTTGAGGTGTTTTGGGGGAGTGCACTTGCATGCATGTGTCAGAGCACAACTGTTTGCTTCTACTCACTTGATTTCAGGCATTGAACTCAGGTAGTTAGGTTATGAAGCAAAATTTATGGGCTCAAGCAATCTTTCTGCCTCAGCTCCCCACTATCTGGTGCTATGGACGTGTGCCACCACACCTGGGTACAGACTGTGTTTTCATCTGGCTCTAGGGCTGAAGAGACAAGTGACAGTTACACATGGTGGCTTAGCAGTGGACCACATGGAAACTCAGAAAGGAGCACAGTACAGTCCTTACTGCAGGACTTAGCCTTCCCTTAAACTGGGACGTTCCTAAACATGCAAATTTCCAAATGTTTAACGACTAGTAGATACCATTGTGCCGAATGCTTTCGTTCTTTTGGAAATTACCTTTAGAGAAAAGAATGTCTCTTTAAGAATGTCTATTTAATGAGGCTAGATATTGATCCCCGAATTTCATCTATCTTTGCTTATAGACAAATCGTCTTTCTATCTCCATGTTTTCCTCAGTTTGGCAGTACATCTACTGATCATAGTAAAAACAAAGAAAAACTAAGAAGCTGGGCTTTGTAGTACATGTCTGTCATCCCAACACTTAGGAGGTAGAGGGAGGAAATTCAGGAGATCCAGGTCAACTTTAGCCACAGGGCAAGTTTGAGGTACGGTTCAGTTGCAGCAAGAGGTCCTAGCACTTTGGAGATGCCAGTATCATGGGATGACTGCCAAGAACAGCAGCAGCCATGGAGTGGACCTAGTCAGAGCTTAAGTTGACAAGGGGACAGTTATGTTTTATGTCAACATCACATAAGCTAAAGTCATCTGAGAGGAGGGACCCTCAAATAAGAAAATGCCTCCATAAGATGGAGCTATAGGTGAGCCTGTTGGGCATTTTTATAATTAGTAATTGATGGGGGAGGGCCCAGTCCATTGTGGGTGGGGCTACCCCGGGCTGGTGGTTCTAGGTTCCATAGAAAGGAAGTTGAACAAGCCATGGAGAGTAAGCGGTTAAGCAGTACCCCTCCATGGCCTCTGCATCAGTTCCTGTCTCTAGGTTCCTGCCCTGACTTCCTTCAATTATGGACTATAATGTGGAAGTGCAAGCCAAATAAATGCTTTCCTCCCAAACTTGCTGTTGATCATGGTGTTTATTACAGCAATAGAACCCCTGACTAAGACAATCAGTTATGTATATTTTTCTTTCTTACTAATGCAGACTACTGGATAAAGCCTGGGGACCGTGTGACAATGGAAGCATCTTGTCAGGACTGTTACCTGAGAATCCAGAGCATCAATATCCTGAATTTGGAACATGAAATGGAAGTTATAAAAAAATTTACCAAGAGTAATGACTTGCTCTCTCTAGGGAATGAGGCTGAGCTCTGCAGTGCTCTAGCTAACCTTCAGACCAGTAGAGCAGATGCTCTGGAGCAGACCTGTGTGTTAGAACCTACAGAGATTGCTTTGCTCAATAACATTCCATATCATGAAGGCTTTAAGATGGCGATGAGGAAGGTGTTGTCTTCACTGGCCCCAGAGAAGCTGTGCCAGCCCGTGGATCCTCCTGGTCAGGATACTGAGATGAACTCTGGAAGTGGACAGAGCTCAATTGCGCCAAGCACCTCTGACCCTTTCTATGTGTTGGATGTGTCTGAAGGCTTCTCTCTTTTGCCTATAATTGCTGGAACACTTGGTGCGGTTAAGCCCTATAGTTCTGTGGAGAAAGACCAGCATTGTGTCACTTTGGACCTCATATCTGAAGCCAATCACTTCCCTAAGGAAACACTTGAGTTTTGGCTGAGACATATAGAGGATGAAGCTGCTGTGTTGCAAAGGCCCAAATCAGACAAATTGTGGAGCATAATTATATTAGATGTCATTGAGCCATCTGGGCTCATTCAGCAGGAAATAATGGAAAAAGCTGCAATATCCAGGTAAAACAAAAACCATAAAATTGAATGGGGGATTTTGGGTTCAAAAGTCACTTTTTTTTGTTTTGTTTTGTTTTTAGTTTTGTGGGTGATAGGGGTGAGATGATTGTCTTTCTGTCTAACTGTTCCTGACATAGGAGTTTGTTCTGCTGAGGGCTTCTGACAGGTCTGGGGTAGAGACTAGTTGCCAGGTTAGATTTTCCTCTTCTGAAATGGAGTTAATGACCAGTGACTAAGACCTCGGGGAGCTCTGTGTGTCCCTCTCCCATAAGGAGCTATTTCTTCCTCTCACCCACCTTTTGCTCTGGTACTCCTGATGACAGCTGTGCAGGCACTTACCCTACACTGTACCAAGCAGTTCCCCAGCAGACACTAACTGGGTGTTGTTTAGTTCTGTTCAGTTCTGGTCCTGCTCTCTGGAGGTAGGCAGAACCTACAGGACAGCCACAACTTCAGAAGTCAGATGCATCTTGTAGGTTGTCATCTGTATTTCTAAACCACCAGGTACAAATTGAAGGTCCCCTCAGTTTATAAAACCCTCTTCAGATTTGGATGAATTTGCTGTAGCAGCTCCTAGGACTTAGGAAAATGTTGGCTTAGATTAGCTTATTCTAGAGGGTGCAGATGAGGAACCGGGAGAGCTGCAGAGGGTGCGGCCCATGGAAGGTGCAGAGTGTCCATGGTCTTCCTGGACATGCTGAGCTGCACAGAGGCTGTCAGCGCTGTTCCTGTGGGTTTTGAGGGCTCCATGTGTATATGGGCATCACTGGGTATTAGTGATGATTCAGCCTGGCTTTGAGGCCAGGCAGGGAAGTGAGACAGTCAAGGCCGACCCTGTAGCCACTCCTCCTCCTCCTTCCTGAGAACAAACCCGAGACTCCAGGAGTCCCTAGCCCCTGGCGTGGCCTTGGTATACAGAAGATACTTTCCTGTTCCCTTGACTGTGAGAAGACTCCGTGTTTAGGAGCTTTGTACCAAAAACCAAGAGAGCAGCAGCACCAAAGCCAAGAGGAGATCAAATCCAGAGTTAGTGTCGGTCACCTTTGCCCCGTGCGTGTCTCCTGTCGGCCGTTTCTGAGTGGGTCTGTCTGTCTCTCAATTTTTGTTTGTTTGTTTGTTTGTTTGTTTGTTTTTCCGAGAAAGGGTTTCTCTGTGTAGCTTTGGTGCCTGTCCTGGATCTCACTCTGTAGATTAGGCTGGCCTTGAACTCACAGAGATCCGCCTGGCTCTGCTTCCCGAGTACTGGGATTAAAGGCGTGTGCCACTGCCGCCCGGTGTCTTTCAAATTTTTTTAGATGTGTTTATTTTAAGTGTGTTTTGCCTACATGTATGTGTGCCTGGTGCCTGGAGAGATCAGAAGATGACATTGGATCCCCTGGAACCGAAGTTAACAGATGGTTGTGAACCACCACATGGGTGCTGGGAATTGAATTCGGGTCCTCTACAAGAGCAGCAAATGCTCCTAACAGCTGAACCATCTCTCCAGCTTCCCATTTCTGAGTTTTATCCTTTGTAGTGAGCCAGTACATAGAGGTAATAGGTTTTTTTGTTTGTTTGTTTGTTTTTAGTTCTGTGAGTCACATTAGCAAATTATCAGATGCTTCCCCTCAAAGAGGGAGTTGTGAATACCACATGTATATCACTAGGTGTGGGATTTAGGATTGGCATCTGAAATGGGCAGTCACGTGGAACTGAACCCTTTCACTTGTATGATATGGGTAGATAGTGTTAGAATGGACTGGAATCCTAAGATACTCAGCTGACGTTGGAGAATTAATTAATTGGCTGTGTTTTGGAGAAGCCCTCCTTCCAGTTTGGTGTGAGAAGTTTTAATAAATAAGGGAAAGGACTTGTTAAGGTAAAAGTCAGGTTTATGGGCTGGAGGTATGGTTCAGTGGTGGCCAGCTTGCTCTGTTATCCTGGCACTACAGAGAGAAACTTAATACAATGTCAGCGCCTGCTAAATGAGTCATTTAAGAACAGTTAAATAACAAGGTAGTGTGCACTGTTATATCATTCTTAGAACTTTCCTTGAGCATCAAGTTTTGGAAAGTTAAAGCAAATGGGCAGAAAATTAACAAGTAAATAAGCCTCTCGTTAGCAGCTCACAAGCTGAGAGGAAGGGTTTTGTTGAGGGCTGTGTCACTTTGTAAGAGATAGTTATGTCACTAATTGAGATGGACTGCTGACTTTCCCTCGAACCCAAACAAGTGGTCAGGAACGGCATAGGAGAGCATAGGATCAACAAGTCACAGACACCTAGATGTAAGGGCAATCAGACGGGTAAGAGTAAGTCATGACCTTGAACTAGGCTGCCCCTCTACTCACTGTGTAAGTACATGGTCGTATGAGCCTAGAGTAAGTCCTGTGTACATGCTTAAACCTAGGAATGGATGCTGACTGCTTCACTCTTTCCTGCTCTTCTGTATCTGTCTATAAGTGTTGAGTGTCTTCCTCATTTGCTCTTCACTTTGTTGAGGTAGGGTGTCTTACTAAACACACAACTTGCTTATTTGGCTAGTCTAGGTTTTGAACTTGCACCGAGGATCCCATCTCTACCCCCTCAGTGAGTGCTAGGATTACGGGCAGGCTGCCGTTTTACCTGGGTGCTATGGATCTAAGCTCTGGTCCTCACATTTGAACTGCAGGTTCCTTATCCACTGAATTGTCCCCTCAGCCCCTAAATCTTAATGATCTATTTAGGTAACTTACATAGCAAACATTGAAACATTTCTGCACATTATTTTTTAGATATGTACAAACTGGCCAGATGGCTAGTCTGTATTTTTTAAGTAGATCCTTACATCTTTAACTTGGGTGTAAAATTTACTGTGAAAGATACTTGAGGTGATCAGTGCCCACCTCTGTGTAGTCCCTGCTCTGGAAGTTCAAGTAGAAGACATCCCAGAATACTCAGTAAAGACAAGGTTCGATATTTGAAAATGTGACAGATGAGGAATAGTCTCACTGGTCTTAAGACCATACATTGTCTTAATGTTTCTGCTTCCTCTTTATGGCTCAGGTATGAGAAACAAGACTCCACCATAGTTTAAGTGCCCCTAACTCATGTAAGAACGATTTTGCCTTCATAGCTTCCAAATCCTTGGTACAGGAGCACCTGGTACCCCACATGCGGGAAATGCCAGTTTCCCACCAGTCACTTATTTTTTGCTCATAATTCTCTATCCAGGTCCAGCCTACTTAACAAGATACTTTTAAATAACCATAAGCAGTATTGTTTGTTAATACTGTTTTTGTGGGGTTCAAGGGAGAATGCAGGTGAATGGAGTGTGGCAGCATTAAGTGCAGTTGCATGAGAAAGGGTTTTGTTAACTTTTGTCTCTTTCCTTTCTGCAATATTTCAGTTTACGTATATATTTGCATTTGGAGAGCTTAATCCTTTATAGTGAATCATTTCAGAGAAGTTACGGAATAGTTCAGAGAACTTACCTTTTACTCTGTGCCCTCATGTACTAAGCCATGTGTAGTGTGATATGTGAGACCTTCAGTGTGGCAGCTCTTCACACATAATGATAGCTTGTGGAGCAAGCTTAAGTCCACACATGAAGTTTATTCATGTTTCATATACATCTTATACACAGTCATAAAGCAGTCTGAAGTATTTTTAATACACTTGTGTTCTGATGGTAGCCTGTTCATTAAGTCATATATAGGATTTCCCACATATTATATGAGTGCTCAAAAAGCATTGGACTTCATTATTTATTTATTTGTTTGTTTATTGGTCTTTCAAGACAGGGTTTCTCTTTGTAGCCTTGGCTGTCCTGGAACTCACTCTGTAGACCAGGCTGGCCTTGAACTCAGAGATCCACCTGCCTCTGTCTCCTGAGGGCTAGGAATAAAGGCGTGCACCACCACTGCCTGGCTAAAAGTGCTGGATTTTGTATCATTTTGATTTCCACATAGGGATGGTTCCCTATTAATGATTGTGGTCTGTAACTAAGGACTTACCTTAGTCGGTCCAAATTTGACTTCTTGAGCAATTATTTCTAGTGTTTTAAATTTTGAACTACTAGTCAATAATGACAAAGTCCACTAGACTATATATCGTCTACCCTTCACTAATTCATAATTCTTATTATCTATAAACTGTAGGGAATAAAAAGGCTTTCCAATGATTTGCCCTTCTTCAGGTGTTTGTTGCAGTCTGGAGGCAAGATCTTCCCCCAGTATGTGTTAATGTTCGGGATGCTCGTGGAGTCACAGACACTGGTAGAAGAGAGTGCTGTTCAAGGAACAGAGCATACTCTCGGGTTAAACATAGCGCCTTTTATTAACCAGTTTCAGGTAAGTGTCTAGAGAACTGTCCAGCCAAGCTGTTAAAGGTATGCACCACCACTGGGCTGTCTTGGCAGTTTTATATTTTAGTCTGCTTACCCATTTCTCCTCTCTTACAATGATTGTCTCCTCTCTTACATTGGTTGACTACTAGATAACTGTGAATCAATGAAGCAAAATCAGAGGTTGTTCAAAGAATATAGTACATTAAAAACTATTCAGTAGGGCTGGAGAGATGGCTCAGAGGTTAAGAGCACTGACTGCTCTTCCAGAGGTCCTGAGTTCAAGTCCCAGCAACCACATGGTGGCTCACAACCATCTGTAATGAGATCTGGTGCCCTCGTCTGGTGTGCAGGTATGCATGCAGACAGAACACTGCATACATATAAATAAAAGTTTAAGGTCAATTTGGGTTACAGGAGACCCTGTTTTCAAAATAAAAAACAAAATTGTTTTTTAAAAAAACTATTCAACAAATGTTTATTTAGCATGTACTACATGCACTGTTTTATTATTATTATTTTTTTTTTTTTTTAGATAGGGTCTAATGTAGCCCAGAGGGCCTCAATGCCATGGATAACCTGTTTTTGTCTTCCAAGGGCTAGAATTATAGACACACGTCACCATTCCCAGATTACATGCATGTCTTAGTTACTAGTTCTACAACTTTAAAGTTCCTGACAAAAGCACCTAGAGTACGGGTTTGCTTTGGCTCACAGTTTGAGAGAAAGTCTGTCGTGGCAGAAAATTTCCACCTCCATTAGCCTTCTATTAAAAATAAGGTGGAAGAGCAAGTGAAGAAGACACCCAGTATCTACCTCAAATCTCCACCTTTATCCTGTGTGACGTGTGTACACGTGTGCAAGAGTGTACACATACAGAACTCATGGGCAGCTATGGAGGCCAACCCAGGCAGGCCAGTGCAGGCATGCTAGAAAGAAGCAGGAGCCCCGTGGGTGCTACAAGTCAAGTACACAGGTGGCCTCAAATCCTCCCTGATGGTACACTCCCTCCAGGGAGAATGAGTCATGCTTCTATCAGTGACAGGCCTTATAGTCCTAATATGTCCAATAGACCACATTAGATTGGGTCAGGAATGTTTCCTTCATAAGAGGCTTGAACTAGAAAACTCAAGAATCTGCTGTCACCATATACGTTGCTGCCAATTCTATGCAAAACAGGTATCTCAATATAAATCAGAGGTGTATGATGGGAGCAGGACCTCTCCCTGGACAAGAGATTAAGAGTATGGCTAGCATGATCAACCTTGAGGGGTCCCCGTATCCTCCAGGTGGAGCCATGACCAACGAACGATTCAGCAGGTCGACAGCCAACCCAGAGATGATGGGCCTGGTGACATCAAGTTAACTCTAGCCACTCACATAGATAGCCAGGCAGGGAGATCCCAAGAAAGAATCCACATCCGTGCAAAATACTATTCTACTACAGCCAATGAGAAGACAACGTAAACTGTGTGAGCTCTTCAGGAAATTAATAGTCTTCAAGAGAAGGCAGTGTGCACCACGCGTTTGTCTACTATGGATAGGAAACCTTTCAACTTCTTCTGTTGTCTCTGACTGTGTAGGAGGGTGGTAGACTGACTCAGGTCACCAAGAACAAAACATGGTGGGAACTTACAATGGGCACACCAGTCAGTGTTGTCAGCCCCTTAGAAAAGCAGTATACCCATAGTCTCTACCTTGGAGTGCAAGATTAAAGGGCAGAAGACCTTTCACCAGACATTTTTGGAGCTGCTGAGTCCTAGAAGTGCCAGCCTGAGACCCATCCTTGCTTTCCTTCAGGAACACGGCCTATATGGGGACCACAGACTCATTCAACCAGCTGTTCCATGGCAGAAAGAGAGAGCACAAGACCTCCAACTCCAGCATTCACACTATACAGTCAGATACCTTGCTTGCCCTCAGGATCTAGGATGCTATTTCTGATTCCAGAAATGGCATTAAATGACTCCAAACCCTAGATAACTGTCCACTAAGAAAATCCCCGATGTGGTGTGGGTCATATCCCATGGGGCAAATAAGGGTCCTTAGGTGGCATCAGAGAGGATTGAACAGTGGCATGATGAAACAACTTGCTTTGTAGAGATGGTTTTGGTGACTGTTAGGGACAGAGCAAAGCCAGCTGAAGACACAGTCACAGTGGTGACGCCGTGAGAGGTGGTGGCTTCCACTGCAGCCGGAGCCACGTGTGCTCCTGCATGTGTTTTAAAAGTTGAGTTTTAGAGATTGGATGTGGGGCGTGAGAGAGGAACAGGCATGAGAGTGACTATTTATTGATGTGGGAAACATCAGAGTGATCAGCTGTATTTGTGTGTAGGAGGGGTGGATAAGGAATCAATGAAACTCTAGGCCTAGTTTGTAAATTTAACAGTATCATATAGATGGTATTTAAAACTACAAGACTAGATGGAACATAGGGTTGAGACCTGAATTTAGAGAGCTTGAAGGATGATTGATGGTGACAAGGAAGACCAGGAGGTTAGGCTGAGAAACACAAGTGGGGACGGGCAGTGTGAGTAGAGCGGAGAGGATTGCAGTCCCAGGCAGTGAGAAGTGGGCGTGCAGGGTTCTCAGTCACTGGCACAAACAGGAGTAAAGGCAGAAAGAAGACTGGAAGTGGTGTGGGCCCCTGAGCTTTTATGAAAGGTTGGATGATTGAGGGCTCCGGAGAGGTTGATATATCTGTGGCCAGTCGCCACCTTTCACAGACAGGAGAGTAGCTTCTAAGCAGCACTGTCTTTTTCATTTCAAACGAGGAAGGGGCTTGAAAGTGTGAAAGACAGAGATGCATTGCAACTGAGATTGCTATGTGTGGGGACTCAGAGCTTCAGAATCCTGGACCTGACCACAGGTTGGCATGGGGATACCCTGAGTAACTTGAACTTGCAGCCGAGGTTTTGGGAACCATTGCCTTGTAGGGAAGACCTTGTTTTTCAGGATGAATCTGTGCAGACGAGTTTGTGCCCATCCCTTGCTGTTTGTTTGTTTGTTTGAGGCAGCATCTCACAGTGTAGCCTTGGCTGGTCTGAACTCAACTGTGTAGGCCAGGCTGGCCTCTCATAAGATGCCCTTGCCTCTTGTCTTCCAAGTGCTGGGATTAAGGGCGTGTGCCACCCACCATGCCTGGCTAAATTTTCCAAGTGCTGAGATTAAGGGCGTGTACCACCCACCATGTTTGGCTAAATTGGTGCCTCTGATCAAACACATTAATATTTACCATTAGATTATTTGCTTATTAGCTTACATATTCTAGGTACAAATGTTTCTGGAATTGTTTGGCCACTTAAAAGTTTAGTGTGTTTTCATTGAGGAGAAAGGCCTGTAGGTAACAAACCGTAGCAAAGTGTTGAACCTGCCTAAACCTTGGCTTGTTCATTCATCCTGAAAAACTGATTGTGAGGATTCATGCCTCTTGTTGATGCGTAAAATAAACGAAGCAATGAAAAGCTTCCTGTCACAAAGAGCTAATTGCAAATAGAGCAGACCCGACTACAGATGATAAAAGTCAGCGTGTACTCTCTCTTCAGGTGCCTATCCGTGTATTTCTGGATTTATCTTCATTGCCATGTATCCCTTTAAGCCAGCCAGTGGAACTCTTAAGATTAGATCTGATGACTCCGTATTTGAACACTTCCAATAGAGAAGTAAAGGTAAGGACAACCACAAATGATCAAACTTGTCACATTCAGAACAATTTACCTTAAGTGAGGGACACCATATTTACATGGTCTATCATTTCCGTTGAAGATTTCAATCTTCTTTTCTAGACAACATGCAAAAATAGACTGAATAAATATTAGTGTCTAAGACTTAGTTATTAAGTTTGAATGGGTGGTTCAATATATTTTTAGTTTTTGTATTCAAATTGATTAAAAAGAGAAAGAAGAATTACTTGCCTTGATGAAGTGTTCAAAATTCAATTTCCATAGGTCCGCATTTGTAGATCTGGACAAGTGACCGCTGTCCCATTTTGGTTTCATTTGTGCCTTGATGATGAAGTCAGATTGGACACCTCAGGCGAAGCCTCCCACTGGAAACAAGCTGCCGTGGTCCTGGAAAATCCCATCCGGGTGCAAGTGGGGGAGGAGCTTGTGCTCAGTGTTGAGCATCACAAAAGCAATGTCAGCATCACAGTGAAGCAGTGAGCGAGACTAATCATAAAATGAGTGTGTAAAATCCTTGTCATGGTCAAGAATGGTTAAGGGTGGCTTAAGTAACCATGGTTAATAAAGCACATGGTGACAGCCTTAAAGTGTAGCCTTGTTCTTGCTCTCTAGAAAAGGGTATGTCTTCTGTTTCTTTATATTAGGAAGCCGTTTTGTTGGACTTTGTAGGGATTTAAAAGGTGTCTGCCTCATTGTCGTGTCAGTTAAGCAGATTTTTAAGGTTTTGAGATCTTGGCTTATAATAACTGAGCAGCATCTAAAAGTAGGCTTCTACTGAAGGATGGGATGGTTGTGAACCAGAGCATTCTTCTGAAATAGTGAAGGGCTTAGGAGGAAGTATCCTCAAGAGGCGTTTTTTTTCTTCTCTACTTAGGCAAAAAGAAAACTAAACACTGATAGCAAAAAAAAAAAAAAAAAAAAAAGCTTAAAAATGCTAAAGCAGGGGCTGGAGGGGTGGCTCAGCAGTTAAGAGCACTGGCTGCTCTTTCAGCGTACTGGGGTTCAGTTCCCAGCACCCACATAGCAGCTCACACCTGTCTGTAACTTCAGTTCCAGGGGATCTGACACCCTCATGCAGACATATGTGTAGTAAAAATACCAGTGATCATTAAAAGAAATGCTAAAGCAGAATTTTTCTAAATTTTGATTTGAATGTCTTGTTGCAAAACTTTGTAATATGGGATTTCTCCCCCTCCCCCCTCCTTTTGTTGTCCCCCCCCCCCCCCAGACAGGTTTTCTCTGTAGCTTTGGAGCCTGTCCTGGAACTCACTCTGTAGACCAGGCTGGCCTCGAACTCAAAGATTCACCTTCCTCTGCCTCCTGAGTGCTGGAATTAAAGGCATGCATTATAACCATAAGTTTCTCTGGTCCCGCCCAGCCCAAGTGATAGGTAAATGGCACTGGTGGTGGCGCTGGTTACCGGTGGAAAAGTCACGAGCCACGGCCATGACTACCAGAGTTCCAGAGAGCTTTATTAGGAGGGAAAGGGGGGTTAGAGAAAGGGGAGTCAGAGCAGAGAGCAGGGTACAGAGAGAGCATGTGGGATCTGCATCTGGCTTCTTAAGGTGGCTACATAGTCGCCAGCGTCCCCTGATGACATAAGACGCAAGACCCCGAGCTGCGCATGTACAGGATCTTACATTCTAGACTTTTTGCTTATTATAGAAAGCAAGTGAATAGGAATAGAGGCATCGTTTCTTTCAGAAAAAACTCTTTCCAGCTGACTTGGTGGGTGTTGGTTGGCTCTTAGGGGGGGTAGGGAAGGGGGCAGACAGGCGTCCTGGGATTGTGGGCTGTCCTGCTGCCCTGGAGCCGTCCATCCCTCTTGGCTTGGTACTCTGGCCACTTTTGTGTCTGACAGGATGCTGGTGAGACAGAAAAAGGCCTGAAGTAGATCTGACCTGTCCAGATGGATTTAAGATGGTTTTTGGAGCTTGGGAAAAATTTTGAACATGTTAAGAAGCAGCCATGAGAAAATTAGTGACCATTGTACTCTGCTTATATTGGTTAGTGTTAATGAGGGAGACAGAGAGATTGGAACATGTTAAGCTTTATCAGAGACAGATCATTTAAGGCTCCTGTTTCCTTTACTAGTTTAGCATCCAGGAGACAGGTGACCAATTGTTGAGAGCATTTAGCAGTAATAGATAGTTATATTAAAGTCTGTTTTTATAGAGCCCAGACACTTTTGGGTCTGGGGGTGCAAATACCTTTTAGCTGTTATAGTTTCTACTTGATGATCTCTGGACTCCAGTTCTGTGGTGGTCCTGTACCATTAGCTGAGCTGTTAATTAGAAGAGGGAACTGAGAAGAGAAAAGCTTGTGGAATGAGAACTCATTTTTTGGAATTAGGGACAAGGCAGAGATCAGGGCCCTGTCTGTGTCCCTGTGCATGAGGAGGAGAAGCACTTCTGACAGGTCTAGAGTGAGGTACATGGAGGGAGCAAATGAAATGAAAGCTCCTACCTTAGCTGGAAAATCTTTCTCATTAAGTAACCCTGAAAGTGCAATTAAATCTGGTGAGGTGGGTAAGGCTGTCCTCCCTACCCTGACAATAGGGAAAAGAGAGGAGACCCCAAAACTCCCAGGACTGGGTTAGTGGCTCTGGTGTCCATAAGGAAGGAAACAGATTGCTACCATGCTGCATTCTGGGTTCCCTGTGAATGAGCCTGTGGCCAAGCCTACGTCTGCTAGAGCTCTTTGTCTGTCCCTCTGCCTCTTAGTGCCTGGTCCAGTCAGCTGACCGGTTGTCTTTCTAGGTGGCCCTCTGAACAAGGCTCAATTGATGGCCTGGCAGGGCACGCACTAGCCCACATGGCCTTTTTTCCCCTGCACTTAAAACAGGGACCCAGCGGCTTTCAGGAGCCAGTGTGTGCCAGCACTTGGCAATTCTGTTCTCGGGCTTTGTCATCTCTCCCCAGTACACCTTAAATGCCACAGATGAAACTTCCGCCTGTGGGGTCAGGAGCCTTGCTCTCCAGATGC